>NW_007377487.1:235682-249714 GCF_000475195.1 Diaphorina citri | reverse complement strand
CTATATTAGAAAATGCAAGCTTTAACCTTCCCGATCCCGGCGCCCAACGCTTAAGGCGGCCCCTGCTTAAAGTCAGGACTCTGCCTACTACATAGCAAGCCGCCTTGCCGGCGAAAGAAGGATAGGACAGAAGCAAGAGAGAAGCTAAAGCCCTGCTACTTCCTCGGTCGCAAATGGCAAGGGAGATAGTTTGGAGAACTTCCGGTTCGAATCAATCGCAACCAACCATGTCGTTATACGGAACATTCGCGATCGCAGCGCCTTGCCTTGCCGACGACAAAGGATAGGACAGAAGGAAGAGAGAATCCCTGCTATCTCTGGAGATCGGCAATGTCAAGAGGGATAGTTTGAGAAGTTTTTTCCACCTGAACCCATACCTTATCCATATCACCACTACGCATAAAAGGGATCTTTCCATTATTATTTTGATTTTTGTGTCCTATTTTTCTTTGTTCTTTCTGAAAATGGTGTTTGATCCAAAATAAACATGTGTTGTCTCATCTAGAATCTGGTGGATTTTTTTTTTTTTTTTTTTTTTTTTTTTTTTTTTAGATCATGTCACCCATACCATGTGTTCATATTTGCTCGTTACCTGGTTAATAAGTGAAGACTAAGAATACCTTGAATTTCCTTTTGACATCCTTTCCTTCAGACTAGTCCGTTTAGGTCATAGGTTATCCCCTTTTCTTTTAAATTTAAAGTAACTGAAGGAACACAGACAAACAAGATTGAACCTTATTCCTGCGACCGGTTTTCAGCGATGAAGAAATTTTGTACTACATAATAAAGATGATCGCCTTATGCAGTGACGCCGCCCATTGTGTGTTGAACATGCGGCCTTAAGAGCCCAAGCTAAGGGCCGTCTAGCTTCAAAAAAAAGCCGAGGCACGAAGTATTCATCGTTTACTGGCATTACAATTACAGAAGACGAGGTTATCGCTGGCGTCACTGCCATACATAGGTGAGTAGTTTTTCTAATGAGACGGTTTGTAGCCTTGTTGTTATGGCCACTTCGCTCTTGGTAGAAACTCATTGATGTACGACGGCGCGGGGGATTGATCACGTAATGGTATGTAGTTTGCAATCGTATGTATTAATGTTGTTGTGGTAGTAACATGCTGCCATTGAATGCTCAAACGTACATCGCCTTATTTCGAAACAGAGAAGGGCGAGAACATTTGCAAAAGCGCCGGTATCGAGGGGAGGGGGGGGGAGGGGTTGTAAAAGAAATAGGAGGGTAGCAGAGGTATTGATTTTCCTATCAAGGACTTCAGCTTGCAGTATTCATAACAAAACAGAAAGAAGATTATTCCGGTGAACGGTGCGTGGTATATTGTCATAAATTTCTGTAATTAGTTGTGATAGTTCCGTGCCAGGTTGGGTAGAAGAGTATCGTGTTTAAGTGTGTAAATGAGTGAAGAGTGCTTAGTTCAGATTGTTAGCTAAGGACCAGAAATTCCATTCCGAGTAGTAGTGCTAGAAGTGAAAACTTACTCTTTATTAGGACCTTACAGGACCGTGTATGTAGATAGAATATTCACTTGTTTACCCGGTAGGTCTTGGGGCTGAATAGTCCCTTTATCGCAGCATAAGGGGAGAGGCTGGATAAATCTTAGGACCCATAGTTCCTATACTTATCGAAGCACCATAAACAGTGGATAGGGGAATTCCTGTACTTACCGAATCAGTCTACACAACGCAGTGTGTAAGGGCCTAGGGCTCCAAGATGCCGGCTATATCCTATACTTATCGAAGCACCATAAACAGTGGATAGGGGAATTCCTGTACTTACCGAATCAGTCTACACAACGCAGTGTGTAAGGGCCCAGGGGCTCCAAGATGCCGGCTATGGTATACTGCTTCGTATTCTTAAGGGGAAAGTTAAGGGGAGTAGGGGAAGAGGTAGAAAAAGGAAATCATGGATGCAAAATCTTAGAGAGTGGTTCCACGAATCTAATTCAACGCTGTTTGCTAAAGTGGATAGTAATGATTTAGCCAATTTGATCGCCAACTTCCAGTAATGGACATGGCACACTAAGAAGCAGCCAGCGGAGTGCACTGAGTGCACTCATCTAGCAGCCAGCGGAGTGCAATAGTCCTAAATTAAAATGGATGCGGCACATAAGGGATCAGGAAGAGACTGCCTTAACATAATAATAATAGCAGCCAGCGGAGGCATGGAATTTTACCCTCATTTATTTGAGACATTGACCACATAGTGATGGAGCTCTAAGGGTTAGGTGGTAGAGGACGCCTCTGACCTTAACCTCGCCTAGATATTACCTTCCCCCGTTTGCTTCTGTCCACAGGTAACATAGCAGTGGAAGAACACATACATCTGAAGCATGATGGCGCCAAGTTGAAGGGCACATTCTCTCGTTATGACTACCAGAGGGATTCTGCCCATGGTATCCCAATTTACCATTCATGACCCTAATATATTTGTACTGTCTGTTTCTGTTACAGGTGTATATCCTCATGAGAAAGTAAAGTACACATGATATAAATACAATCACAAGATGGCGGGTGATCGCAGGAGTCGCAGTAGAAGTCCTCCTCGGAAACGAAGATCAAGATCACGTGAGCGTGATTATGATAGAGTGAGAGAGCGTGATACGGACCGGTCCCGAGATGATAGAGGACGAGATAGAGACAGAGATAGACTAGAACGTGACAGATCTCGTGAGCGAGAGAGAGAGAAGAGACATCATAGACGTGATAGAAGCAAAGAGCGAGATGGAAAAGATAGAAGAGAAGGTTATAGGAGAGAGAGGAGGGAGGAGGAAGCCTCTGGATCCAAACACAAGTCTAGAGATAAAGAAGGTTATGAACCGACAGAACAGATGGTGATTAGTGATGAGGAGGAAGATAAAGGAGCAGCAGCCAAGAAGGAACCTCTCTCCTTGGAGGAATTACTCGCTAAGAAGAAAGCAGAAGAAGAAGCACGTAGTAAACCCAAGTTTTTAACCAAAGAAGAGAGAGCGGCAGAGGCGTTACGCAAACGCCAAGCAGAAGTAGAAGAAATGAGAAAGAAAATGGAGGAGGAGAGAAAGAAACGTCAAGAGTTTACTAAGGAGGCGAGCTTTGAATCCAAGAGAGAAAATTTTGACGCCAGGCTCCGACGAGATCGAGAGAAGAAGAAGGAAGATCCGGAGGAGAAGGAGTTGAACAAAGATAAAGAACGAGAAGGAGAAGCGATCAAGGAGAGATATTTGGGATTGGTGAAGAAGAAAAGACGTGTGAGGCGACTGAATGATAGGAAGTTTGTATTTGACTGGGATGCATCAGAAGATACGAGTGTGGATTATAATAGTATCTACAAGGAGAGACATCAGGTCCAGTTCTTTGGACGAGGGAATATAGCCGGTATTGATATTAAAGCACAGAAGAGAGACCAGTCCAAGTTCTATGGTGAAATGTTGGAGAAGAGGAGAACAGAGGCGGAGAAGGAACAGGAGAAGGTGAGATTGAAGAAAGTGAAGAAGAGAGAAGAGAAACAGAAGTGGGATGATCGACACTGGACAGAGAAGTCTCTGGATGAAATGACTGAGCGTGACTGGAGAATATTCCGAGAAGATTATAGCATTACTATCAAGGGAGGTAAAGTACCGGACCCTGTACGTAACTGGAAGGAAGCGTCTCTACCGACTGAAATATTGGAGATTATTGAGAAGATTGGTTATGCAGAACCTACACCTATCCAGAGACAAGCTATTCCTATCGGTCTACAGAACAGAGATATTATTGGTGTGGCAGAGACAGGTTCAGGTAAAACATTAGCTTTCCTTCTACCTCTACTCGTATGGATTCAGTCTCTACCCAAGATAGCACGAATGGAGGATGCAGACCAAGGTCCCTATGCAATCATCATGGCACCTACCCGAGAGTTGGCACAACAGATAGAAGAAGAAACGAACAAGTTCGGTACACCGCTAGGTATTCGTACTGTATTAGTAGTAGGAGGATTATCAAGAGAAGAACAAGGGTTCCGACTTCGTCTTGGTTGTGAAATAGTCATTGCTACACCAGGTCGTCTTATTGATGTGCTGGAGAATCGTTACCTGGTACTTAACCAGTGTACTTACATTGTATTGGATGAAGCGGACCGTATGATAGACATGGGATTCGAACCTGATGTACAGAAGATCCTGGAGTACATGCCTGTCACTAACTTGAAACCTGATACAGAGGATGCCGAGGATGAAAACAAACTCCTTGCCAATTATAACTCCAAGAAGAAATACAGACAGACGGTCATGTTCACAGCCACTATGCCTCCTGCTGTTGAGAGACTGGCTCGGAGTTATCTGAGGAGACCTGCTACCGTCTATATTGGAAGCGTTGGTAAACCAACAGAGAGAATAGAACAGATTGTGTACATTCTATCTGAACAAGACAAGAGGAAGAAACTCATGGAAGTTCTCAACCGAGGTGTTAAGAAACCTGTGATTATATTCGTGAACCAGAAGAAGGGTGCTGATGTGTTGGCCAAGGGATTAGAGAAGCTTGGTTACAATGCTTGTACACTACACGGTGGTAAGGGACAGGAGCAGCGAGAACTCGCCCTGAATAGTTTGAAAGGAGGAAGCAAGGATATCCTGGTAGCTACTGATGTGGCAGGTCGTGGTATTGATATCAAAGATGTCTCTATGGTCATCAACTATGATATGGCTAAGAGTATAGAGGACTATACACATCGTATAGGCAGAACAGGACGTGCAGGCAAGGAAGGATTAGCAGTGTCCTTCTGTACGAAGGATGATTCACATCTGTTCTATGATCTGAAGCAGATGATGATATCCAGTCCTGTGTCTGTATAGAGGACTATACACATCGTATAGGCAGAACAGGACGTGCAGGCAAGGAAGGATTAGCAGTGTCCTTCTGTACGAAGGATGATTCTCATCTGTTCTATGATCTGAAGCAGATGATGATATCCAGTCCTGTGTCCACATGTCCTCCTGAGCTACTCAATCATCCTGATGCTCAACATAAGCCAGGCACGGTCATGGTACCTAAGAAACGAAGAGAGGAGAAAATATTCGCTTAATCCTAATGCAATCATCCTGATGTTTAACATAAGCCAGGCACGGTCATGGTACCTAAGAAACGAAGAGAGGAGAAAATATTCGCTTAATCCTAATTCAATCCTAATTACCTACAATATGTTTGTTGTAATATTATTATGTATAGTATGTTTATTTATTTCATGTTTCAACACATTGGGTTGTTAACATACATCAGACATCAGTAGGTATATACAGTAGAAAAAAAAGCAAAAGAATGAGACAAAAGAATGAGACAAAATAGTTAGCCAGCATTACTAAGTTCCTCCTTCACTATTTTTTCCCATTTATCAATAATCTTTTTATAGTGATAATACCGTCACTGGTAGCTACTTGATAAAAGACATTAAATTAGGTCATTTGTACTTATGAAGCACAGAGCCGAAAAAAAACTTCGATCTGCCGGGAATCGAACCCGGGACTTCCGGCGTACAAGCCTTGTGTGGTACACGCTCGCAAGTGAGTTTGCTAGTAGAAAATAATTACCTACATCATATTTTAAGAAGTAGCGATGTTGATTTATAATTATTTGGCAGCGTCTTATTACAAGTTAGACCAAACAGACCAATGAAGTCATGAAATTTAAATTTTCTTTTCCCTATTGATACTGATTTGCTGATCAGATTCTTTCCTACAGTTTTCTTTAAGTTTCATAAGAATCAGAAGTGATAATTGGTAATTTTATTCTTTTATATTGTGTACCATACCACTGTACTATTTTTTTTTTTTTCAAGGTGGTCTAAGATCTACTCTGTTGTGTAAAATAAAACCTAGTTTGTGTAAATAGTCTTTCTTGTTTCTTTTATCCTGTTTTACTTTTATTATTATTTTAGGGATAATACTATCACCGCTACTACCTATCCCCTATCCCAAGTACACCTTTTTTAAGAGTTTTGATAGGCGGAACTGTAACGGCTAAGGTCTTATCGTCTCGAAATCGAAAAGAGAAGGAAGACAGGATAGGAGAAAGCCGGCCGTTCCGCGAACGAACATCACCCGTCCAGGATGAAATTCGTCCCCGGCGGGAATCGAACCCGCGGCCTAGCCCTTCCAATTTCGAAGTGAAAGATTATTTATTTCGAACTCTAGGACAAACCGTTCTTGAGATATTTTGTATACCACCTTTTCCCATTTAAACCTGTAGTACATACATACGTACATACGTACATACATACGTACATACGTACATACATACGTACAGACCATGGGCTAAAAACCACTTTTTGGGATCAGGGTCAAAACACGGATATTTCCAACCATTTCCCGATTTTGAAAATTTGGACCGATTGCAATACTTTCATTACTAGTATAGCTCCGCTATACTGTAGTAATAGAAAGTAAAAAAAAAAAAGAAAAAAATATTTTTGGAGTTGAAATAATTCGAGATTCTACTGCAGGCTTGTCATAGGCGGTTCTTGCCTAAATTTTTGGGGGGGCTTGATTTTGAAGGTACACCTTCAAAATTTTGATTTAGCTTTATGTAAAAAATCTGGTGTGAACATCACACGACTTTCCTTATCCTATTGAATGATGCTTATTTACCCTAACTTTTACCATATCTCTAACCGTTTAGTCGGTATAGCTGAAAACCGCCAAAAAACGGTCGAAATCCGTCCGAAAGCGGTCAAAATACCGCCAAGCACAGCACCTATCTTAACTAAACTTTTCTGTTGCATCCATGTCACATTTGTGAACTACATACCAAATTTCAAGTCTCTAGTTCATACCGTTCCCGAGATATTGTTAAACTAGACCGAAAACCGCCAAAAAGCGGTAAAATGCCGCCAACCAATGCTCCGATCTTAACTAAAAGTTTCGTGTCTCATCCTTGTCACATTTGACAGCTACATACCAAATTTCAAGTCGCTAGCTCTTATACCGTTCTCGAGATATTTTGTTTACAGACAGACAGATACACACACGGACCCATGGCTGAAACTTTGGATTTAGGCTCTAGGGACCTCAAAACGTGTTTTGGCATCAAAAACTGACCATCGAAATTTTGACCCGATTACATTACTTTCCTTCCTATAGGATAAGGAAAATTACCATTCCTGACCCTAATATATTTGTACTGTCTGTTTCTGTTACAGGTGTATATCCTCATGAGAAAGTAAAGTTCACATGATATAAATACAATCACAAGATGGCGGGTGATCGCAGGAGTCGCAGTAGAAGTCCTGCTCGGAAACGAAGATCAAGATCACGTGATCGTGATTATGATAGAGTGAGAGAGCGTGATACGGACCGGTCCCGAGATGATAGAGGACGAGATAGAGACAGAGATAGACTAGAACGTGACAGATCTCGTGAGCGAGAGAGAGAGAAGAGACATCATAGACGTGATAGAAGCAAAGAGCGAGATGGAAAAGATAGAAGAGAAGGTTATAGGAGAGAGAGGAGGGAGGAGGAAGCCTCTGGATCCAAACACAAGTCTAGAGATAAAGAAGGTTATGAACCAACAGAACAGATGGTGATTAGTGATGAGGAGGAAGATAAATAGAAGAGAAGGTTATAGGAGAGAGAGGAGGGAGGAGGAAGCCTCTGGATCCAAACACAAGTCTAGAGATAAAGAAGGTTATGAACCGACAGAACAGATGGTGATTAGTGATGAGGAGGAAGATAAAGGATTTAGGGCAGACCTGACAGTTACACCTGAACAGGTCTACCTCTGTGAGACAACTGAGGCAGTGAGGCTGGCCCCTTACTAATCTCACGCAGGTAGTCCTGACAGGTACGCCTGAACAGGTCTATCTAACAGTGAGTGGCCAGCTTTAGACTGCGGAGGTAAAGGGATTTTTCAGTCTCAGCATAGATAAATTGAGGTACCTATGAAATATCTAAATAATAATGTAAATAAAAAGCCCCCCATAAAGCGCTTTAAAAGAAAAAAAAGCCCTCAGTGCGAAGCACAAAGCTCCCGATTCTCTGCTTGCTCTCTCCCGAGGTCTCACAAGTCTTCCTCTCTTCTCTCCAGGTACTCTGAACAAGATCCGGAGGAGAAGGAGTTGAACAAAGATAAAGAACGAGAAGGAGAAGCGATCAAGGAGAGATATTTGGGATTGGTGAAGAAGAAAAGACGTGTGAGGCGACTGAATGATAGGAAGTTTGTATTTGACTGGGATGCATCAGAAGATACGAGTGTGGATTATAATAGTATCTACAAGGAGAGACATCAGGTCCAGTTCTTTGGACGAGGGAATATAGCCGGTATTGATATTAAAGCACAGAAGAGAGACCAGTCCAAGTTCTATGGTGAAATGTTGGAGAAGAGGAGAACAGAGGCGGAGAAGGAACAGGAGAAGGTGAGATTGAAGAAAGTGAAGAAGAGAGAAGAGAAACAGAAGTGGGATGATCGACACTGGACAGAGAAGTCTCTGGATGAAATGACTGAGCGTGACTGGAGAATATTCCGAGAAGATTATAGCATTACTATCAAGGGAGGTAAAGTACCGGACCCTGTACGTAACTGGAAGGAAGCGTCTCTACCGACTGAAATATTGGAGATTATTGAGAAGATTGGTTATGCAGAACCTACACCTATCCAGAGACAAGCTATTCCTATCGGTCTACAGAACAGAGATATTATTGGTGTGGCAGAGACAGGTTCAGGTAAAACATTAGCTTTCCTTCTACCTCTACTCGTATGGATTCAGTCTCTACCCAAGATAGCACGAATGGAGGATGCAGACCAAGGTCCCTATGCAATCATCATGGCACCTACCCGAGAGTTGGCACAACAGATAGAAGAAGAAACGAACAAGTTCGGTACACCGCTAGGTATTCGTACTGTATTAGTAGTAGGAGGATTATCAAGAGAAGAACAAGGGTTCCGACTTCGTCTTGGTTGTGAAATAGTCATTGCTACACCAGGTCGTCTTATTGATGTGCTGGAGAATCGTTACCTGGTACTTAACCAGTGTACTTACATTGTATTGGATGAAGCGGACCGTATGATAGACATGGGATTCGAACCTGATGTACAGAAGATCCTGGAGTACATGCCTGTCACTAACTTGAAACCTGATACAGAGGATGCCGAGGATGAAAACAAACTCCTTGCCAATTATAACTCCAAGAAGAAATACAGACAGACGGTCATGTTCACAGCCACTATGCCTCCTGCTGTTGAGAGACTGGCTCGGAGTTATCTGAGGAGACCTGCTACCGTCTATATTGGAAGCGTTGGTAAACCAACAGAGAGAATAGAACAGATTGTGTACATTCTATCTGAACAAGACAAGAGGAAGAAACTCATGGAAGTTCTCAACCGAGGTGTTAAGAAACCTGTGATTATATTCGTGAACCAGAAGAAGGGTGCTGATGTGTTGGCCAAGGGATTAGAGAAGCTTGGTTACAATGCTTGTACACTACACGGTGGTAAGGGACAGGAGCAGCGAGAACTCGCCCTGAATAGTTTGAAAGGAGGAAGCAAGGATATCCTGGTAGCTACTGATGTGGCAGGTCGTGGTATTGATATCAAAGATGTCTCTATGGTCATCAACTATGATATGGCTAAGAGTATAGAGGACTATACACATCGTATAGGCAGAACAGGACGTGCAGGCAAGGAAGGATTAGCAGTGTCCTTCTGTACGAAGGATGATTCACATCTGTTCTATGATCTGAAGCAGATGATGATATCTAGCCCTGTGTCTACATGTCCTCCTGAGCTACTCAATCATCCTGATGCTCAACATAAACCAGGCACGGTCATGGTACCCAAGAAACGAAGAGAGGAGAAAATATTCGCTTAATCCTCCTAATGCAATCGTAATTACCTACAATATGTTTGTTGTAATAATATTATGTAATCATAGTTAGCCAGCATTACTAAGTTCCTCCTTCACTATTTTTTCCCATTTATCAATAATCTTTTTATAGTGATAATGCCGTCACTGATCGCTACTTGATAGAAGACATTAAATTAGGTCATTTGTACTTATGAAGCACAGAGCCGAAAAAAAACTTCGATCTGCCGGGAATCGAACCCGAGAATTCCGGCGTACAAGCCTTGTGTGGTACCCGCTCGCAAGTGAGTTTGCTGGTAGAAAATAATTACATCATATTTTAAGAAGTAGCGATTTATAATTATTTGGCAGCGTCTTATTCCAAGTTAGAACAAACAGACCAATGAAGTCATGAAATTTAAATTTTCTTTTCCCTATTGATACTGATTTGCTGATCAGATTCTTTCCTACAGTTTTCTTTAAGTTTCATAAGAATCAGAAGTGATAATTGGTAATTCTTTGATATTGTGTACCATACCACTGTACTAGATTTTTTTTTTAAGTCATGAAATTTAAATTTTCTTTTCCCTATTGATACTGATTTGCTGATCAGATTCTTTCCTACAGTTTTCTTCAAGTTTCATAAGAATCAGAAGTGATAATTGGTAATTCTTTCATATTGTGTACCATACCACTGTACCAGATTTTTTTTTTTAAGGTGGTCTAAGGTCTACTCTGTTGTGTAAAATAAAACCTAGTTTGTGTAAATAGTCTTTCTTGTTTCTTTTATCCTGTGTTTTAGTTTTATTATTATTTTAGGGAAAATACTATCACCACTACTACCTATCCCCTATCCCAAGTCCACCTTTTTTAAGAGTTTTGATAGGCGGAACTGTAACGGCTTCATTACATTGAAATGGGGGGTCTTTTCTGGTGAAATTCCTGTGTGCGGAGTCCAGTATGTAGGACTATTGCACCCACTGTAACGGCTAAGGTCTTATCGTCCCTAAGAGAGAACGAAGACAGGATAGGAGAAAGCCAGCCGTTCCGCGAACGAACATCATCCGTTCAGGATGAAATTCGTCCCCGGCGGGAATCGAACCCGCGTCCTAGCCCTTACAATTTCGAAGTAAAAGATTATTTATTACGAAACAGAGGAGGACGCCGACATTTTCAAAAGCGCCGGTATCGAGGGGGGGGGGGGGGGTTGTAAAAGAAAAAGGAGGGTAGCAGAGGTATTGATTTTCCTATCAAGGACTTCAGCTTGCAGTATTCATAACAAAACAGAAAGAAGATTATTCCGGTGAACGGTGCGTGGTATATTGTCATAAATTTCTGTAATTAGTTGTGATAGTTCCGTGCCAGGTTGGGTAGAAGAGTATCGTGTTTAAGTGTAAATGAGTGAAGAGTGCTTAGTTCAGATTGTTAGCCAAGGACCAGAAATTCCATTCCGAGTAGTAGTGCTAGAAGTGAAAACTTACTCTTTGTTAGGACCGTGTAGGTAGATAGAATATTCTCTTGTTTACCCGGTAGGTCTTGAGGCTGAAAGCTGAAAAGTCCTTTACCGCAGCTTAAGGGGAGAGGCTGGATAAATCTTAGGACCCAAAGTTCCTATACTTATCGAAGCACCATAAACAGTGGATAGGGGAATTCCTGTACTTACCGAATCAGTCTACACAACGCAGTGTGTAAGGGCCCAGGGGCTCCAAGATGCCGGCTATGTCCTACTACCTCGCGTTGCTATCCCTGGTCGCCGGCCTTCCCCTCATAGCCGGCGAATATGTCATCAATCCGGACATTGTCATCAAGAATGTCGACCGGAACATCGACATCTCCAGCCAGATAGTCAAGATCCAGTACAAGTACACCGTCACCAACACCGGGGAGAACATTATCAAATCCTTGGCCATCGCCACGGACGGGGAGTTCAAGAGACACATGGCTTACATTTCTGCCCAGTCCGGGGAAATGCTGAAGACCCCGCTCAGCATCTCCGAGATTAAAACCATCAAGAAATCCCCCACGCCGGGGAACAAAATCCTGTGGAAAGTCGAACTGAAAGAATACCTGGTGAAGAATAAGTTGGTGAATATTGATATCGAGATATTCCTCACTAAATATTTGAACCCCTTCCCGTCGTTCTGCGCATGCGCTTCCTGGATCACATCTTTGATAATATGGTGATAGACGAGGCATATGTCAAGATCATTCTCCCTGAGAATGTGTACAATATTAGAGTGCACGTCCCTTACAGTGTAGAAGTCGAACTGAAAGAATACCTGGTGAAGAATAAGTTGGTGAATATTGATATCGAGATATTCCTCACTAAATATTTGAACCCATTTCCTACCAGTATTTCGCAGAAGGACAAACAGTTTGTTGTGTACACGGGAAATGCCTATGTGTATTCCCCCTACCTCATACATGTACAGAAGACGTTCATACATTTGGGTATGTATAACAACACAACTATCTAGGGTCGTTCTGCGCATGCGCTTCCTGGATCACATCTTTGATAATATGGTGATAGACGAGGCATATGTCAAGATCATTCTCCCTGAGAATGTCTACAATATTAGAGTGCACGTCCCTTACAGTGTAGTGCGGCATAGTAACACCTATCACAAGACATATCTGGATACAGTAGGGCGGCCGGTGCTCATGCTATCCAAGAAGAACCTCATTGAGAATCACATCCAGGACTTTGAGCTCGAGTATAGCTTCATTCAGACGTTCATGTTGAAAGAGCCGCTCCTCACTATCTAGGGTATCATAGGCTATAAGCCTTATTTAAGCCGGCCACTCACCATCAGTGCCCTAAATCACCAAAGTATGGAAAAGTATTTGATCAACAATTCAATATTTCGATATGATTCGTCCAAATTCAAAATTCTGCTTTTCCATTGGCTATTACATTGCACTTGTAAGATACTTTTCCATACTTTGGTGATTTAGGGCAGACCTGACAGTTACACCTGAACAGGTCTACCTCTGTGAGACAACTGAGGCAGTGAGGCTGGCCCCTTACTAATCTCACTCAGGTAGTCCTGACAGGTACGCCTGAACAGGTCTATCTAACAGTGAGTGGGAGTGGCCAGCTTTAGACTGCGGAGGTAAAGGGATTTTTCAGTCTCAGCATAGATAAATTGAGGTACATATAACATATCTAAATAATAATGTAAATAAAAAGCCCCCATAAAGCGCTTTAAAAGAAAAACAAAGCCCTCAGTGCGAAGCACAAAGCTCCCGATTCTCTGCTTCCTCTCTCCCGAGGTCTCACAAGTCTTCCTCTCTTCTCTCCAGGTACTCTGAATATTGAAAGCTTCACCAGTGTTATGCCAACTACTCAGGTGGAGCAAACCATTACGTACGGACCATACGAGAACGTACCTCCCTACACCAAAGCCAACATTACCATTCACTATGAGAATAACTCACCGTTCCTAGTGGTCACTAGGCTGGTGCGACAGATAGAGGTGTCTCATTGGGGTAAGTTTGGTGGTTCAGTAGGTACTGCTACTGAACTACAGTAGAACCTCGATTATTTCAACTAATTGGGACCGAGGGTTAGTTGAAATACCTAACCGAAGTTCTGTGTAAAAATTGAAATAATCGAAGTTCCGTATAAAAAAATAAAAAGAGAGCAAAATTTAGATACAAAGTAGGAAATAATTACCCTGTTATTTTGAAATTGAACAAAACTACCAAACTAAGAAACAAACAAAAAAACACGTCTTTAGCATCGTTTTCTTCGTCATGAAAGTCTCCTTGTTTGAACACTTTCAATGATAGATATCTTCCTTTGATGAGACAGGATATCCTTAGAAAGATAGAAAAAAAGAAAAAAAATATTTTTGGAGTTGAAATAATTCGAGATTCTACTGTATACTGTATCTATGTCAGGGTGTCAGGGATCGCCAAGCCGTCGATGTTTTCCGGTAGCTCGCAGCTAGCAAGACAGTTGCACAAGTTGAGAGCAACTCTCATGGGAACCAAAAATTTACGTCGTTACGTAGCGTCGTACATTTTTGGTTCCAAAACTTTGGTTCAATTTTGTACGGTAGCGCGTAAGCTGTCGCGCGTCCGATTCTCGCCCAGGGCAGATATCACAATTTTAGCCTGAACAGATGAGGTTTGTTCTCGGAACGGCTGCCTTTCTCCTATCCTGTCTTCCTTCTCTTTCGAGACGATAAGACCTTGGCAGTTACAGTTCCCTCTATCAAACTTTTTTTTTTA
>NW_007377487.1:225498-235172 GCF_000475195.1 Diaphorina citri | reverse complement strand
AAAAAAAAAGTTTTTTTTTTTTTTGAAAAACCGAATCCAGTAAATCTAACAAGGGAAGGGATCCACTCGGGGACTGGATTCGTTTGGTTCACATCAGTAGGAGATAGGGATTTCAAAGAGAAAAGTAAAAATATCTTTGTAAGAAAAAATTGTAGGGAATCCAAAGAATCCAGATAATGATTCTATCGAATCCGGATTCATTAGATAGTCTTGATTCAAATTGTATTCAGGGCACATTGCATACACAGTCATATGATCAGGCGTTCATACAAAACATATCCTTTGTCGAGTACTTCTGAGAATTCTTTAGTTATCTGAAACTGTAGGATACTAGCTGAATTCCGTCGCTTCGCTCCGGAATCCCGCTAGTTCATCCCGAGGCATGGCCAAACTTGTAGAAAAGGCATGGCCGAACTAGTTACTAGCTGAATTCCGTCGCTTCGCTCCGGAATCCCGCTAGTTCATCCCGAGGCATGGCCAACCTTGTAGAAAAGGCATGGCCGAACTAGTAATAATAAAAAATACGGTCGCGCTGCGCGCTCCCTATTAGCAGCATAGTTCTACTCTCAAAAAGTTGGTCGAGAGCGGAACATTTCTCTCCCGCAGTCTCTGCACTCTGTGTATTTCTTATGGAGATTTTAGCGATCAAAAATGGATCATATCTCAGGATCGATTTAGATTTTCGCAAAATCCTTTCTTATTGCACACCTAGACCATAAAAGGAATATTCCTACCAAATTTCAGCCTTCTAGGTGTTGTGGTTCTGGAGATAGAGCGATCAGTGTGTGAAATGTGAATGGATCTTGATTTTATAATATAAAACTAGCTGAATTAGATCAGAGACACCGGCAAGTAAAAAGAGGAAAGTCATGGAACAGTTCATGAATATTCAAAGGGAAATCCTAGAGGAATTTCGGAAGGGAAGGTCAGAGAAAGATGTTGCTGATCGACAGTTCCTTCTGAGTTTGAGGCCCTCTCTAAAGGAAAGAACAGAGAAGGATGAGGCTGATCGACAGTTCCTCCTAAGTTTGTGGCACTCTCTGAAGGATTCACGTCAAAGCATTCAACAATGAATCCCTCGGACACATTCTTCTTGACAAAAGGTGTGTTTTCTTCAAACCTGAAGAAAATTATAATATCCCCTCAGCCATTATTATTAAGTATGAAGATACTGAATAGCTCATTTATCTCGAAACTGAAAACAATAATTGCAGAATTTGTATGAAAAAAAAACGGCCCATAATGCCATCCGCTGCCCTAATAATAATTCTAACAACAACATCCCACAATGAAGGATCTGTATCATGAACTGGCGTCCAGAGCCAAGAAACCAATCTTGGAACGAATTGCAATTCTAACAACTTGGGCACCAGACTTGAATTTCTACAGAAAAAAGACAATTAACCTGAAGAACTTCCACTTCAAAAGGAGATAAACATGAAATAACTCCCTCAACGCAGCAAGATGAAATCAATCTCACCCAGGAGATGATTAAAGAAAGTGTCGAGCTACCCAAACCAACTAACCCTACTAACTATGTAACAAAATGCTACGAAGGTGAACTTGAAGACAAAACCAATAATAAAGTTCCCTCTTCCCAGACCCGTTTCTCACAGATGTCAACTCCACCTTCCCAGTCTCTGCTGCGGCCCCCAAGCCTCCTATACACGCAGTCAACTCTCTCCTCCCAGGTTCTTCCCACGCCGAGAGCTAATATTGATGGCCTCTTTGCGGAGAGCCCTCCTGATCAGTTCACAATGAGCCCCCATGGTGTGGACAAGGAGCTTGAGATTGCAGCCCTTGAACATGGGTATGCTTCTAAAGCGGGACCATCCTCGTCAATACAACGGAGGAGATCTTCGCCAATTGCACAGGCAATTAAGGAATTCTTAGAAGAAGTGTCTCTAGACCCTGACAGATGTGTTGGGCAGGGATATGATGGTTGTTCAACTATGGCTGGGGAGATTGGAGGTGTCCAAAAAATAATGAAAGATACCTACAAGAATGCACTGTATTTCCATTGTGCAAGCCATCGATTAAATTTGGTTGTCAATGATTTAAGTTCGCTCTCAGAAATTAGAAACACGATATCTACCATCAAGGATATTATCAATTTTTTCAGAGAATCTCCTTTGCGTAGACAATATGTTCCTGGTATACCAACTTTATGTGAAACAAGATGGTCTCATAAATATAGGAGCATTAGACTGTTTCACAAAAATATTCCCATTATTTACGAAGCTTTGGGAAAATTATGCACCAAGGGAAATAATAGTACAAGAAAGTCTGCTTTTCAACTACAAAGTGCAATGGAGAGGTCAACCTTTTTAGTTTGTGCCACAATAATTGGAAAATACTCAAAAATTCTGGAGCCGCACAAGAATTGGGCATTAAAAATTTGATCAATGACCAAAATGTGCAAACATAATTAACAATGAAAAACATTAGTGATCTAAACAAGAAATGTGCCATTTTAAAACGCAAACAATCATTTTATGGAAGGAAAATAAAAACATTAAAACAAAATGTAAAGAGGAAAACTATGAAAATCAAAAATCTGAAGGAATTGACCAGATCCTTGAAGAAAAAGGGCCTTGCTGGGGACCACCTAGAAAATTTACTTCTCAGTGAGTTTTCTGGAATCAGTAAGGAGATATTCTCCAATGTGCATCGGGTAATTATGCATAAGACACGTAATTATGCATAAGACAGATAAGATGGCTGACAGATCTCAAATTTGCCTGCAGTGGAACAACCGCCAGATAGCCATCTTCAGCTCATTATTTGAACCCTAGACTGCACGCTTGTGGCAGATGGTCATCGCCCGAAAACCCACAAGGTTGTGGTCTCCCTGCTTGGAGATTATTCCAAGTCAGGAAAAGGATACGCACCCCACACCTGACACCATGTCAAAATTGAGAAGAGCAGTTAGTTTTCGTGGCAATCAAAGTTTAGATTTATTAATACTGAAGCTTCAGCTCAGAGTTGTGGCCAGCATACATAACATAAACAACTTGATTGATACAATAAAACTAGACAATGTGACTGTGAAAACAATTTTCCGAGGGCTAGAAACTGAACTCATTAAAAGTGACGATGTCTCAATGAGCAGTAAAGTGACGATGTCTCAATGAGCACTACAGATTCTTCAACAGAATCCAGAGAGAGGGTGAAACATTTAACGACTTCTATCTAGATAAATTAATAAGTAGCCTTATCATCCTTATCAGATGATGGTTAGTTGAACTTTACAAGTTAAAAGTTTCCAACATGCAATCAATCTTTGAAATAGTAAATGTGATTTCCAAATGGAATAATTTAAAAAGGTGTATACTAGACGAGGAAGAAAGAAGGAAGAATGATGAGGAAAGACTGATTGTCCAGAGGATGAGAAGGAAACGTGTTTTGACAGCAACTGCTGCAGTGTTATTAGACTCAAGTCTGGAGGCCTCAGGACCAGCCTTAGAATTCCTCAGGCTTGAAAAGCATCCCAGGCCTACCATATATGTAGAGACTGGGCACAGAGATAGATATGTTACGATGAATTTCACCCATCCTGAAGGTCGTCAGAAAATGCCAAGGCCCGAGTGGAAGAAATTAATCAACCATGTGAATCGTGTGATAAACCCGAGAGTTCGCAGGTGTACAGTATGAATACTGCTGCACATCGGAGAACGCAACATAGAAACTATGCTAATACTAAGGTGTTGAGTTCCAGAAAACCATATTGGTCATCAAGTCAACAAGGACAACCACATTGGTCATCAACCACAAGAATTGGGCATTAAATATTTGACCAATGACCAAAATGTGCAAACAGATTTAACTATGAAAAACATAAGTGATCTAAACAAGAAATGTGCTATTTTAAAACGCAAACAATCTTTTTATGGAAGGAAAATAAAAACATTAAAACAAAATGTAAAGAGGAAAACTATGAAAATCAAAACTCTGAAGGAATTGACCAGATCCTTGAAGAAAAAGGGCCTTGCTGGGGACCACCTAAAAAATTTACTTCTCAGTGAGTTTTCTGGAATCAGTAAGGAGATATTCTCCAATGTGCATCGGGTAATTATGCATAAGACACGTCCATGGCAAATTTACTGAAAATTTCTATATAAGAGGAAAAACTTACTTTAAGAGTGTTCTAGAAGTAGTTTTGACCGGCGCGTTCAGTTCACCTCAAGCCTACAAAGTAGTACTGCTTCGGAGTGCATTTGATGACAGAGTAAACGACTTGATTGATACAATAAAACTAGACAATGTGACTGTGAAAACAATTTTCCGAGGGCTAGAAACTGAACTCATTAAAAGTGACGATGTCTCAATGAGCAGTAAAGTGACGATGTCTCAATGAGCACTACAGATTCTTCAACAGAATCCAGAGAGAGGGTGAAACATTTAACGACTTCTATCTAGATAAATTAATAAGTAGCCTTATCATCCTTATCAGATGATGGTTAGTTGAACTTTACAAGTTAAAAGTTTCCAACATGCAATCAATCTTTGAAATAGTAAATGTGATTTCCAAATGGAATAATTTAAAAAGGTGTATACTAGACGAGGAAGAAAGAAGGAAGAATGATGAGGAAAGACTGATTGTCCAGAGGATGAGAAGGAAACGTGTTTTGACAGCAACTGCTGCAGTGTTATTAGACTCAAGTCTGGAGGCCTCAGGACCAGCCTTAGAATTCCTCAGGCTTGAAAAGCATCCCAGGCCTACCATATATGTAGAGACTGGGCACAGAGATAGATATGTTACGATGAATTTCACCCATCCTGAAGGTCGTCAGAAAATGCCAAGGCCCGAGTGGAAGAAATTAATCAACCATGTGAATCGTGTGATAAACCCGAGAGTTCGCAGGTGTACAGTATGAATACTGCTGCACATCGGAGAACGCAACATAGAAACTATGCTAATACTAAGGTGTTGAGTTCCAGAAAACCATATTGGTCATCAAGTCAACAAGGACAACCACATTGGTCATCAAGTCAACAAGGACAACCACATTGGTCATCAACCACAAGAATTGGGCATTAAATATTTGACCAATGACCAAAATGTGCAAACAGATTTAACTATGAAAAACATTAGTAATCTAAACAAGAAATGTGCTATTTTAAAACGCAAACAATCATTTTATGGAAGGAAAATAAAAACATTAAAACAAAATGTAAAGAGGAAAACTATGAAAATCAAAACTCTGAAGGAATTGACCAGATCCTTGAAGAAAAAGGGCCTTGCTGGGGACGACCTAGAAAATTTACTTCTCAGTGAGTTTTCTGGAATTAGTAAGAAGATATTCTCCAATGTACATCGTAATGCTAAAGTTGTGAGAGGAGATCAAAGATACTCACAGGAACTGAAGAAATTTGCCTTCACCCTCTACTACAAGTCACCTCAAGCCTACAGGTTTTGCAGCTTACCGAGAAAAGCAATAGTGTCAAAGTAGCAATGCTTCGGAGTGCATTTGATGACAGAGTAAACGACGCCTCATTCTGGGACCCCAAGACCAACGAGAAGGATCCGGACATCCCAGAATCTGCCCCGCTTCTCCTGCCCCAGGGAATTCAATGCCAGAGACTGGGTGACGCTTCCTGGAACAGAATCAGATATGCGGATGCGGAGAAATTGTTAGAGGGGAGCAATGTTCCAGCCCCTAGTAATGAGCCCCGTGTTTGAGAAGGTTAACGCTCCTGCTCATTTTGCTCTTCGTCAGCAAGAACGTATTCTGGGCACCTTATGCCACGGGCTTCTGGCGCAGCGCAAGGCGTTCAAAGACACCCTGTCCAAACTGGTCGATTCTTGTCCAGCAGCGAAGGAGGCCGTCAAAGAGTGCTTCTCTGAGGAGTCGAGTTTCGGTGTCAATCAGAGGCCTTGCTTCAATTCGTCTGCGGGAAGAGACCAATCATTCTAAGACAAAAGAGAAGGATCCTGATGTGCCGGGTCCTTGTCCTCTGTTACTGGAACAGGGAACTAAGTGTCAGAGACTAAGGTAGTCAATCCTGGAACAGAGTGAGATATGCCGAGGCAGAGAAGTCGCTTAAGAGAGGTGGCATGTTCCTCTCATTGGCTATGAATGCGGGATTTGAAAAAAGAGCTGATTCGACGGATTTTGCCCTTCGATAGCAGGAGAGAGCCCTTGGAACTTTATGTTACGGCCTGTTGCTCAAAGGAAAGCCTTTAAGGACACAATTTCTAAACTGATTAATCTTTGTCCAGAAGCAAAAAAGGCGGTGAAGGATTGCTTCTTTTCAGAAGAATCGGAGTTTCATTCTCTGTCGGAAGCGCTTCTCCAGTTCGTTTGTGGAAAAAGGGCGGAAGTCATTGCTGAAAGAAGAAAAGCCGTCATCTCTCCTCAAGGACTGAAAACGTTACAGTCCATTCCTCCGTCATCAAACTGGTAAATCTTTGAACTTAAGTCTGTGTGAATTCAAAGTTTGGTTGGGAATAAATTTTGTGATGTGTGCTTTGAAATACCCAGTAATACGCATGTACTGGTCACAAAAATGGATAGTTGCAATTATTGCTGATGCAATGTCAAGAGACCGCTTTTTTTCTCTACGGTCATCTTTCAAATTGGTTTTTGATAATGAAATATCACAAGAAGAAAGATCAAAAGATAGACTGTGGAAAATAAGACCTCTTTTGGATCACGTTCGTTCCACTTGCAATACTGAAGACAAAGATCAGGAACTCTCAATTGATGAAATGATGATACCATTTAGTGGTCAGTGTAGTATGAGGCAATTTGTTCCCAACAAACCAAACCCTGTGGGCCTTAAAGCCTGGATCCTTGCCAATCTCTGTGGTATTGTGTTAGATTTGATTATTTAACAAGGTTCAGAAACATTTCCTCAAGGTAATACATTGGGGCTAGGGGCTACAGCTGTACTTGCTTTAGCAGAGAGTCTTGTTCCGGGCCACATACTCTACCATGATAGATACTTTCATTCCTCAAACTTTGCAATACACTGCTACTACTACTTGACAGTGGGATTAGAAGTTCAGGTACCATTATGCCCAACAGAATTCCCAAAGATGTGAAACTGAAAGGAGACAAAGATATGAGAAAAGAGGGCAGAGGAAGTATTGACTTTGTCAGTGATGGCAAGGTGATTTTCATCAAATGGTTTGACAACAAAGAAACATTTCCTCAAGGTAATACATTGGGGCTAGGGGCTACAGCTGTACTTGCTTTAGCAGAGAGTCTTGTTCCGGGCCACATACTCCACCATGATAGATACTTTTCATTCCTCAAACTTTGCAATACACTACTACCTACTACTTGACAGTGGGATTAGAAGTTCAGGTACCATTATGCCCAACAGAATCCCCAAAGATGTGAAACTGAAAGGAGACAAAGATATGAGAAAAGAGGGCAGAGGAAGTATTGACTTTGTCAGTGATGGCAAGGTGATTTTCATCAAATGGTTTGACAACAAGCCAGTCTACATGATATCTACGAATGAGGGCATTGGGGTGTGCAAACCAGTCAAAAGATGGTGCAAAAAGGAAAAGAAATACATCATGGTAAAACAACCAGATGTTATCAAATCGAGGGCATTGGGGTGTGCAAACCAGTCAAAAGATGGTGCAAAAAGGAAAAGAAATACATCATGGTAAAACAACCAGATGTTATCAAATCATACAATGCTAACATGGGGGGTGTTGATATGGCTGATAGAATTTTATCATGTTGTCCCTCTAGAGGCCGAACAAACAAGTGGACAGTTAGGGTGATTGACAACAAGCCAGTCTACATGATATCTACGAATGAGGGCATTGGGGTGTGCAAACCAGTCAAAAGATGGTGCAAAAAGGAAAAGAAGTACATCATGGTAAAACAACCAGATGTTATCTAAAATATATAAAAAACAAAATGTAAAGAGGAAAACTATGAAAATCAAAACTCTGAAGGAATTGACCAGATCCTTGAAGAAAAAGGGCCTTGCTGGGGACCACCTAAAAAATTTACTTCTCAGTGAGTTTTCTGGAATCAGTAAGGAGATATTCTCCAATGTGCATCGGGTAATTATGCATAAGACACGTCCATGGCAAATTTACTGAAAATTTCTATATAAGAGGAAAAACTTACTTTAAGAGTGTTCTAGAAGTAGTTTTGACCGGCGCGTTCAGTTCACCTCAAGCCTACAAAGTAGTACTGCTTCGGAGTGCATTTGATGACAGAGTAAACGACTTGATTGATACAATAAAACTAGACAATGTGACTGTGAAAACAATTTTCCGAGGGCTAGAAACTCAGAATCAGATATGCGGATGCGGAGAAATTGTTAGAGGGGAGCAATGTTCCAGCCCCTAGTAATGAGCCCCGTGTTTGAGAAGGTTAATGCTCCTGCTCATTTTGCTCTTCGTCAGCAAGAACGTATTCTGGGCACCTTATGCCACGGGCTTTTGGCGCAGCGCAAGGCGTTCAAAGACACCCTGTCCAAACTGGTCGATTCTTGTCCAGCAGCAAAGGAGGCCGTCAAAGAGTGCTTCTTCTCTGAGGAGTCGAGTTTCGGTGTCAATCAGAGGCCTTGCTTCAATTCGTCTGCGGGAAGAGACCAATCATTCTAAGACAAAAGAGAAGGATCCTGATGTGCCGGGTCCTTGTCCTCTGTTACTGGAACAGGGAACTAAGTGTCAGAGACTAAGGTAGTCAATCCTGGAACAGAGTGAGATATGCCGAGGCAGAGAAGTCGCTTAAGAGAGGTGGCATGTTCCTCTCATTGGCTATGAATGCGGGATTTGAAAAAAGAGCTGATTCGACGGATTTTGCCCTTCGATAGCAGGAGAGAGCCCTTGGAACTTTATGTTACGGCCTGTTGCTCAAAGGAAAGCCTTTAAGGACACAATTTCTAAACTGATTAATCTTTGTCCAGAAGCAAAAAAGGCGGTGAAGGATTGCTTCTTTTCAGAAGAATCGGAGTTTCATTCTCTGTCGGAAGCGCTTCTCCAGTTCGTTTGTGGAAAAAGGGCGGAAGTCATTGCTGAAAGAAGAAAAGCCGTCATCTCTCCTCAAGGACTGAAAACGTTACAGTCCATTCCTCCGTCATCAAACTGGTAAATCTTTGAACTTAAGTCTGTGTGAATTCAAAGTTTGGTTGGGAATAAATTTTGTGATGTGTGCTTTGAAATACCCAGTAATACGCATGTACTGGTCACAAAAATGGAGAGTTGCAATTATTGCTGATGCAATGTCAAGAGACCGCTTTTTTTCTCTACGGTCATCTTTCTTTGACATAGTCCATTCCTCCGTCATCAAACTGGTAAATCTTTGAACTTAAGTCTGTGTGAATTCAAAGTTTGGTTGGGAATAAATTTTGTGATGTGTGCTTTGAAATACCCAGTAATACGCATGTACTGGTCACAAAAATGGAGAGTTGCAATTATTGCTGATGCAATGTCAAGAGACCGCTTTTTTTCTCTACGGTCATCTTTCAAATTGGTTTTTGACAGTCCATTCCTCCGTCATCAAACTGGTAAATCTTTGAACTTAAGTCTGTGTGAATTCAAAGTTTGGTTGGGAATAAATTTTGTGATGTTTGCTTTGAAATACCCAGTAATACGCATGTACTGGTCACAAAAATGGATAGTTGCAATTATTGCTGATGCAATGTCAAGAGACCGCTTTTTTTCTCTACGGTCATCTTTCAAATTGGTTTTTGAT
>NW_007377487.1:199503-225488 GCF_000475195.1 Diaphorina citri | reverse complement strand
TTCCTCCTCCCTTCTTCAAACTCTCTCCCAATCCCAAGTTCTCCCCTACTTCTCAACCTCTCAGATTTGTGAGGCTTTTAATAGTGATTATCACTAAAGATGTACCACTTGTAATGAATAGGGATCAAATTTCATGCATGTAAATATACCAATTTCATGCAAATGTACAAAAAATGCATATTGTAACTTAAACTTTTAATTACCTGCAAGAAAAGCGGTCACATCAAAAAGAACTGCTATGCATATAAGAATCGCTATGGTGAACATTCAAATGTGAATTCACAAGGTCAAAGTAGCAGTGAAAGTTTTTCCAAGAATTCTTCAGGTCAGTTTAACACAAGTTTCAAGAAGTCCGATGGACTTGTGACCAGCAACGATGACTCGACGGTCACCACCGCACCTCTAGCTGCAAGAAAAGCGGTCACATCAAAAAGAACTGCTATGCATATAAGAATCGCTATGGTGAACATTCAAATGTGAATTCACAAGGTCAAGGTAGCAGTGAAAGTTTTTCCAAGAATTCTTCAGGTCGGTTTAACACAAGTTTCAAGAAGTCCGATGGACTTGTGCCCAGCAACGATGACTCGACGGTCACCACCGCACCTCTACCTGACGAGGGATCACACGTCACCTTCACCCGACATGTCATCAGTAAAGCCCTGAAAGCAATCAAACCCCGGAAAGCTCCCGGGCCAGACAATATCCCTGGCCTGGCTATCAAGAACTCCGGTGACCTCATCTGCGGTGTCCTGACCGCATTGGCCAACGATTGCCTGGGTGCTGGCTACTTTCCGCGAGCCTTCCCTACGCTAATACACAGAGTTAATTGCCACACTCAATTAACTCGAGATCTGTGGGTAGGATATTTCAATCTCATTATCTATGAACCTAACATGAAAAGTCCATATTAAAACTTTCTCACGAAACGTTTCCTCCTCTCTATTAATTACCACGATGGTACTTGTGCAGAAGTCACGTTCGTGGAATATTGCTACCAAAGGAACTGGCACAAACGAGCAGTGACCAGTGTTATTATAGGTCTGGGAGCGGTTCGCCAATATTGAGGACTTGGCGTTTTTGTCCTTAATGGACTCTGAAAACTTCGAAAAGTTCAATTTCAATTTTCCTGTTGAAGCTTTTAATGCCCTCAAGAAGTCTTATGCCTCATTGTTTGACTTTGGCATTTTAAAGATGGAATTAGAGGTCATGTACTCTGATTCAGACTGCTACAAGAGAAGTCTGAAAGATCTATTTGAATACTTCCTGATCTCGGGATTGGATGGTGCTTTGCCTCTGGCGTTCAAACTCATAGAACTTTTTCTATGTATTCCTGCCACAAGTGCTGCTGTGGAGAGGTCATGTTCCTGCCTGAAGAGGATTCACACTTTCCAGAGGAACACCCAGTCTCAAGCCAAGAAGTCTCACTTGGGCCTCATCTCCATTGAAAAGGAGTTCCTCAATGCTCTGACTAGAAGTTCTAGTTTCTATGATGATGTGATTACTGACTTCAAAAATAAGAAGGATAGGCGATTGCTTTTGGACTATAAATAACACGATGACGAGGTATGTACTTTTCTTTTATTTTAGGACCAGTATTACAGTCAAGTATAGAGCACGCTACGCCACTGAGACCATCTCTTTTTGATGATGTGATTACTGACTTCAAAAATAAGAAGGATAGGCGATTGCTTTTGGACTATAAATAACACGATGACGAGGTATGTACTTTTTTTTATTTTAGGACCAGTATTACAGTCAAGTATAGAGCACGCTACGCCACTGAGACCATCTCTTTCGAGATCAGAGTACAAGGATTGGAACTGCTTGGACTAAAGTAGCAAACAGGATGGCCGCGCCAATCCTGGCAAAACATGCAACCAGAAATGGAGGAATCTCGAGAAAATGTTTCGGAAACATACCAGCTATTTGGCGGGTAGACTTCCTGGGACAAAATGAACTGCTCCGATATCAACCCCTCAATATTTTGAGGAAGTGAGTGTTATTCTAGGACATTCTCATGCGGCCCATCCCATCATCCAAATAGATTCATTGGCCCCTGCCCCTTCTACAGTCACATCATCTCATCCACCTTCGTCTTCTTGTACTTCAGCCTCTGCCCCTGTCCCTACTTCTCAACCTCCCAGATTTGTGAGGCTTTCTTCCTCCCTTCTTCAAACTCTCTCCTCGGCAAAACATGCAACCAGAAATGGAGGAATCTCGAGAAAATGTTTCGGAAACATACCAGCTATTTGGCGGGTAGACTTCCTGGGACAACATGAACTGCTCCGATATCAACCCCTCAATATTTTGAGGAAGTGAGTGTTATTCTAGGACATTCTCATGCGGCCCATCCCATCATCCAAATAGATTCATTGGCCCCTGCCCCTTCTACAGTCACATCATCTCATCCACCTTCGTCTTCTTGTACTTCAGCCCCTGCCCCTGTCCCTACTTCTCAGACTCTCAGATTTGTGAGGCTTTCTTCCTCCCTTCTTCAAACTCTCTCCTAATCCCAAGTTCTCCCCTACTTCTCAACCTCCCAGATTTGTGAGGCTTTCGCATTGGCCCCTGCCCCTTCTACAGTCACATCATCTCATCCACCTTCGTCTTCTTGTACTTCAGCCCCTGCCCCTGTATCTGAAGGAATTGACCAGATCCTTGAAGAAAAAGGGCCTTGCTGGGGACGACCTAGAAAATTTACTTCTCAGTGAGTTTTCTGGAATCAGTAAGGAGATATTCTCCAATGTGCATCGTAATGCTAAAGTTGTGAGAGGAGATCAAAGATACTCACAGGAACTGAAGAAATTTGCCTTCACCCTCTACTACAAGTCACCTCAAGCCTACAGGTTTTGCAGCTTACCGAGAAAAGCAATAGTGTCAAAGTAGCAATGCTTCGGAGTGCATTTGATGACAGAGTAAACGACGCCTCATTCTGGGACCCCAAGACCAACGAGAAGGATCCGGACATCCCAGAATCTGCCCCGCTTCTCCTGCCCCAGGGAATTCAATGCCAGAGACTGGGTGACGCTTCCTGGAACAGAATCAGATATGCGGATGCGGAGAAATTGTTAGAGGGGAGCAATGTTCCAGCCCCTAGTAATGAGCCCCGTGTTTGAGAAGGTTAACGCTCCTGCTCATTTTGCTCTTCGTCAGCAAGAACGTATTCTGGGCACCTTATGCCACGGGCTTCTGGCGCAGCGCAAGGCGTTCAAAGACACCCTGTCCAAACTGGTCGATTCTTGTCCAGCAGCGAAGGAGGCCGTCAAAGAGTGAAGCGCGTCATATTCCCCCACATTACCCTACATCGGGGAACCCAACAGAAAACCGTTAGACTAAAGTTTCGTTAGTTTTTTTCGTTTCGTTAGACTAAAGTTTACTTTTAAAATTAAAAATTTAAGCTTTCATACATAGTCAGTGTCAGTGATAATAGAAAAAAAACCTATACTAACACTAAGGTGTTGAGTTCCAGAAAACGACGAATCAACCAGCTCGAGGAGGTGGTGGATCTCAAGAGCTAAACGTTTAGTTTGGTGGAAAGTCACAATCAACCGTTTAGTAAAAAAAAACTTTTATTTTGTCATTTGGTGGATTGGTTGATCAACCGCTGCACCGGCTGTGAGTCTTATTTTCAAAAAAAAACTTTTGGATTGGTTATCAAGTCAACAAGGACATAATTATTATCAAATCCCCACTAAACAAGATAGGCGAAACACACATCGATCATGAGCCAGCTACGTTTTTCCAGACTTCAACTTCAGTTACAGAACCTCGCTTCTACCAGCTCATCTTTTATTTAAAATAGTCCTTTTCAGGATTTCTAAAATAGCCTTTCTCAAGGCTCCCCACTTCAAACTCGACACCGCGACGGACAACCTCTACCGCCCAGTCCCGACCCTTGAACGACTTGACGCTGCCAGACATCACAGACTCCGACATCCAGATTCTACGCTTCCTCCTGAATCGTGTCACGGTAGCGTTACCCGTTCTACCCTGGCTGCTGCCCGGTCGAGACATACCGCGAGCTTTGGCGAGTATATAAATGGCGAGTCTTTCCAATTTTTAGCCCCAGATTTATATTTTTCATATTTTCATATATTATAGTTTTAACCTTATACCTACCCTCTTTCTGTGATCTCCCCTAGTCTTCTGTGTTCAGTGTACCTCGTAGTTTAGTGTTTAATGTTTCCTGTAGCCCTGATGATGGAGGAAGTGCCTCCGAAACATGTCGGCTTTTAACAAATAAATTAATATAATTCTTTGAAGTTCTGCAAAATATATCTGCCTTTTTGGTTCTCCTTATCAAGAGTATATAAAGAGTAGATAGGTTACTTAAAGAACTCCAGTTGATTGCTGAAAAAAGTCCTTCTCAGGACTCTTCCCCCTCGGTGCTTGTCACATTTGGGAAGTGCAGCTCAACCCCAAAACTACTAAAGAGTAGATAGGACATAGCTGGTAAAGCTGAAAAAAGTTCTTCTCAGAACTCTTCCCCCTCGGTGCTTGTCACATTCGGGAAGTGCGGCCCCAGCGCCTAAATCTAAAAACATCACCTAGGCTACCTAAAGATTAAGATGGTAAACAAAAACACACAACGAAAGAGCAGACGCTCTCCCGTCGACAATAACACAAATAGGAACACAAGGTCAACTTCGAAAGCCAGTGAAGCTGACTCTCGTAACAAAGAACCAAACAATGGCAGTAGATACAGCCCACTCTCAAACCTCTCTGAGGAACGGCACAGTCCCGCGAGACAACAAAAAATAACTCCGATCATAGTTAGAAAAAATGGAGATTAACCTAGTAAACATCAACAAGATGCTAACTGAGCTTTGCAAAAGCAAGTTCACCCTGAAACATCTAGGAGATAGCGTTAGCATTAGAACAACTAACATCACGGACTATGAGCTAATTAAGAAAAAGCTCAAGGAAATCAACAAAATGTACCACACCTTCACCCCTACGGATCGAAGGGATCCCTTCCATCCCCCGAAACGGAGGCGCACGGTCGTAGTAGTCAAAAACTTGACTCAGTGGGCTGGAGCAGGATCAGGTACATGGAGGCGCAGAAAGAAATTCAAGCTGGTGGTATTTTCGCCCGCCTTCAGCCAAACCCGGAGCTGGATGTTCCTCACAATTCGCTTGCAGATCTCCTGGCTTGTAACGATGGAGCGTTTGGAATTCTCTGCCACGGGCTGATTCTTCAACGGCTTGCTCTGGCGGATTATCAATCAGTGGGTATAACTTTTTACCTGTCATTGGTGATAACTACGTACGAGAAGCATTGAGAACCAACCCAGAGGGCAGAAGTATTTTAACAGCAGCAGAAGGAAAGGAATACATCCTCAAACCTACAGAACGCAAGACCGTCATCAACATTATTGTTGACAGTATTGTTCAGACAAATCCGAATAAACAACCGTCGTCAAGAGAATACAATTGTTTGGCCGAGTAGATTAGAATTTTGTTCACAGGAGAAAGTTCGGACACTTTCTATGAAGGTTATCGAAGAATCGGTGGAAAGAAGGTGAACGCAAGGGGTTTGCTGTATGAGAAATTCCAAGTGCGCAGAAAGAACCTGGGAAAAACTGGCATTGTTCAGTTTGCAAAGAGAAGGAAGTCAACATCCACCACACCACTGCAATCAGCGGACACCGACCTATCACCTGACCGACTATTCAGCTCTGAAAACGGTGAGTAGGTACCTCAAATATTCTCATTGACTACTCTCTTCTGCCAAAATGTTAAAAGTACCTACATAATAATTTTGATTATTACCTTCCTGGTCTAACGTAATTAAAGAGCTTAACGTAATTTAATTTATGTGCTTTAATTTGATTAAAATTCCTTTTAGGGGAGAGGTGTCGAATTCCGCGCAGTGAGGTAATTCCGCGCAGTACTGTATTAGGATCAGTATAATATTTAGAGCGACTAAGGAGGTGCTGCCACCTAGAGACTAGCTCTAGGAACCACGAGCAATAACAAACAACGCTCACAAACACAAATGATCATTTTTTCTCATTTTTTGAAAACGTCTAACGCAAGCAATTCGTTGTTATTTTGTGAATTCATTAGAGGGAAGCCAATTAGATTTGATTATTGCGACTTATAATATATGTATGTGAACCCCAAGAGAGGAACAGTAAATAAAAAAACTGCAAAAGAAATCTATCTACCCAGCCAGTATGCAGAGTATGCTAGACAAGCAAGGAAGAAACCATTCCCTTATGAGGCAATGTACCTGTCATACACGTTCTTTAAGAACTATTCGTTGAACATGGTGTACCCAAGTATTAGACCTGGAACACAACTCAAAGTGAACAATATACGGGCTCTAAGGTATTTACCTCAAGGCCAAATTCAATACAAGGTATCATTTGAAGAAGACTATAGAGACCTGCCAATTAGAAAGAAAAAAACAGCCATTAGAAGTGAACTCTCCACCACCGTTGCACAAAGGCCAACTTCCAAGACCTAAGATATAGGATACATAATATATTATATTAGATTATGACAACTTTAAATTCTAATAATAGAACACGTTCATTGTATCATAATGTCATAAAGAATAATTATTTTGAATTTTATATGATTTAGATTAGAAATTGACCATTGTACAATGTACTTTCATGTATCTTATGTGCAAATAAAACGTATATTCTATTCTATTCCAATCACAACATCAAAATGGAAACACCTACAAGAGCTCAAAGCTCATATTCCCGCCGACTGCCATGCTTTCTATGATACAATACGCCATCATTGATTGTTGCTTCCCCCTTCTAATTGGCAAATCTCTATGCCTAATCCCTAAAACTCAATAGATCAGTTGCGCTTACTTGGGTGATGTTTCAAAGTCATAGGGCAGGAAAAATGAGGACCAATGGGTATTCGCTTTCAGTTTCACCAAACCGAAGAGTTTTAGAAGTGTCAGCCAGCTCAACAAATACACCTCTATCTAATGTGCCTGAGGCTGAGGCTAATTCGCTTTCAGTTTCACCAAACCGAAGAGTTACAGAAGTGTCAGCCAGCTCAACAAATACACCTCTATCTAATGTGCCTGAGGCTGAGGACATCCATGAGAACGATTTAGGGAGGTATGTTGGTCAAAGTAGATGTGGAACCATACCACTCGAAAAGAAGAAAGATCTTTTGGTAAATCCATGGATTCCAGATAAAAAATACAACTTTAAAGCAGATGTCGAAACTCAAAAAAGAAAGTTCAACCACTCTTGGCTAGAACAATACTCACCATGGCTTGTTTATTCCAAACCTCTGAAAGGTACACTGCACTATGTTTGCATTGTGTGTTATTTTCACCAAATCCAGGGTCAGTACAAGGTATTGTTGGATCCTTCATAGTGAAACCATTCACAAATTTTAGAAAAATACACAATATGTGTAAACATCATGCAGAAAGTATAGTTGACAAAACAGCTACAACTAAAGCCAAAGATTTTAATGAAAGTGTTCCTGTTGACGTACAACTTCAAACAGCCCATAATGGAACTCTAGATCACAACAAGCAAATCGTATCTTCTATCATAAAATCAATTATATTCTGTGGAACACATGACATGTCTCTTCGTGGCAAACACAATGATGAAGGGATTTTGTTGGACATGCTGAAATTGAGAATAGAAGCTGGTGATGAGTCATTAAAAGATCATTTGAGGAAATTAATTCAACGCCGCCGGAGGTTCCGGAGATTTAACAACAGGGCTGAATGAGACTTTTCAAAGGAGAAAACGGAATCGTTGAGTAAAATTATTTTGTATTTTACAATGAGAAATAGATAAGCACAAGAAATAGATAAGATCGCTGACAGATCTCAAATTTGCCTGCAGTGGACCAACCGCCAGATAGCCATCATCAGCTCATTATTTGATAACCTTAAAGTAATCTAAGTGACAAGACGTGCAACAATACAGTGCTCTGTAAATAGTGTAAAACTCAAAAAAGAAAGTTCAACCACTCTTGGCTAGAACAATACTCACCATGGCTTGTTTATTCCAAACCTCTGAAAGGTACACTGCACTATGTTTGCATTGTGTGTTATTTTCACCAAATCCAGGGTCAGTACAAGGTATTGTTGGATCCTTCATAGTGAAACCATTCACAAATTTTAGAAAAATACACAATATGTGTAAACATCATGCAGAAAGTATAGTTGACAAAACAGCTACAACTAAAGCCAAAGATTTTAATGAAAGTGTTCCTGTTGACGTACAACTTCAAACAGCCCATAATGGAACTCTAGATCACAACAAGCAAATCGTATCTTCTATCATAAAATCAATTATATTCTGTGGAACACATGACATGTCTCTTCGTGGCAAACACAATGATGAAGGGATTTTGTTGGACATGCTGAAATTGAGAATAGAAGCTGGTGATGAGTCCTGTCATTAAAAGATCATTTGAGGAAATTAATTCAACGCCGGCCGGAGGTTCCGGAGATTTAAGAACAGGGCTGAATGAGACTTTTCAAAGGAGAAAACGGAATCGTTGAGTAAAATTATTTTGTATTTTACAATGAGAAATAGATAAGCACAAGAAATAGATAAGATCGCTGACAGATCTCAAATTTCCCTACAATCCTACATACGGGAGCATTTTACTACAAGTCATCTACAAATAGCCTTTTACATCAATCATTCACCACCCTATCTAAGAATACTCGCCACGACCCCTCAGCCATTTGGGCCCATATGAATCCTATCTCAAGACCGATTAGGCACACAGTACCAAATGCGGATACGATCTATTTTAACAGTGATGGTCCCACATCCCAATACCGCAATAGAACAAATATTTTCATGATGACAAAAATTCCAGCTGAACATAATTTCAAACATGTTATCTGGAACTACTTTGAAGCCGGCCACGGAAAAAGCGTTGCCGACGCTATAGGTAGCGTTGTCAAAAACAATGCGGATAAAATAGTATGTAGGGGCTCGGATGTGAATTCGAGTGATTCGTTCGTTGACCAATTAAGTGACAAAATTAAAACAAAAATGTATGTAATTACGGACAAAGACATACAGGAAATGGAGAAGAAAATTCCAAAAGGGATGAAACCTGTCCCCCAATGCATGAAAATTCATCAAATTGTGTATGAACATGAAGAGCGGAAGATGATTCTCCGACAAATATCGTGTACATGTTGTTCCTCTCATCTAGACACATGTGAAAAGTGTCAACTTCAAGGTGTGTCAGCGATCTATCTTGAGTGAAAGAACATAATATGTGCTCTTACCGGGCCAAGCGCTCGCCTCTTCTCACTAGATGTCACAAACTTGAAAGACTAGAGTATGCTGCAAACTACAGGAGATGGTCAATGCGTCAATGGAGACGGGTATTGTTCACAGATGATTGCAAATTCAGCTTAGTGACTGATGACCATCAAGTTCGAGTGCTGAGAAGACCAAATGAACGGTACGCGCAGTGCAACATCGTAGGAAAAGTGCAATTTGGTGGTGGATCAATTATGACTTGGGGAGGAATAACTTTGAATGGCCGAACCACCTTGCATGTTCTAGAGAGGGGGTCAATGACTGCCGAGATCTACCGGAGAGACATTCTGCAAGGTATTGTGATGCTGTTCAAGCCCTTCATTGGTGAGGATATGGTCCTCATGCACGACAACGCTTGTCCGCACGTTGCAAACCACGTGAAGAGATACTTATAGAGGAAGTGAATTTGGGGGTCCTCCCGCACCCTGCCCGCTCTCCGGATATGAATCCGATTGAGCACGTATGGGATCACATGAAAAAGGCCATCCGAGCAAGAAATCCTCCTGTGGAATCCTTGAGAGATCTGAAACGCGCAGTCGTGGAGGAGTGGGACGGAATGCCTCAACGTCAACACGCTCATCCGGAGCATGTCGCGGCGTCTGGAGAGTCTTATTCGTGTAATTCGTGCCAGGGGAGGCAACACTAAGTATTGAGTGCAAGAAACACGAAAATTTCTCATTATCTCGAAAAATCAATTTGCCTTTTCAGCGCCTTTTTTGACACCGTCTGATAAACATTCAAAACATGCTTCACATTCACACATTCAAAAGAGTATCTCAGCATAGGAGCATCATAGTCAGTACACGCTCTTTGGCAGGAAAACCTGAGGCTGAGGCTAATTCGCTTTCAGTTTCACCAAACCGAAGAGTTACAGAAGTGTCAGCCAGCTCAACAAATACATACTGAAGGAATGAATAACGAAACAGTAAGCAGGCTGAAGAACCGGAACATAAAACATTAGTCAACAATAACAATAGGGGATACCTTAAATAAACAAAGAAGTAGTACAGAGGGCCTTCTTGAAGAGACTGACCTATATACCTATACAGGGTATACTAAGGAATAAACAGCTTCAAGAAAGGTGACCGAAACAAGATGAATTCCAAGGGACCCCTCAGGCTGCTGTCATATGTACTATACTCAGAGTACATCGATGCACAAGCTGTCATAAAACGGGTTCAAGGAGGTGTACGAAGAAGTATAATTAAGTTTCATGTTTCTAATTACATTAGTTATTTTCTTACAGGCGAAAGGTGGATATGGATGAGCAGAAGTATCTTAAATTTTATGTCTTTAGTTTTAGTTTATGTTTTATTTTTCTTACAGGTGGCTGCACAATGACGGGATCACAGGCAGGAGGAGCGATATCAATTGCTAGCCAACGCAGGGGAGTTTTAGTGGTTGGCATGAGCGAGCATTAGGAAGATAGGGACACACACCCAGGTGGCGCACGGACGATGAAGGTCCGGGACAACTGGAGGTGGAGGTCGCTCACGATTCCACATAATTGTGTTTCCCTCGGGGGGGTGAACAAAAGACAAAAGAAGAAAAAATCTAATAAGCCATTCTCCCCCAGGGTTGGAATTCTTATCCAACCCAAGGAGGGAGAAACTGTAGAAACAATTAAAGATAAAATTACTAAGGTGGCCGACCCCTCCAAGATGGGGATCGGTGTTCAGAAGGTAATCCGATCCCGAGAGGGCCTCCGGATCGAAGTTGCTAAAACCGAAAACACCAAAGCCAAACTGGAGGTCCTCAGCCGTGAGTTAAAGAATCACGGCTATAGTACAAAAAGTCTGGAGGAACACCGACTCCCCCGGGTCGCCATCCTTGGGGCTGATCCGGCTACGGCTGCAGACGATGTTTTGTTGGCAGTGAGCAGCCAGCTCTCCGTCCCCACCGGAGAGATTCACTGCCACCACAGTTATAAGACCAAAGAAGGGAGTATCACGTGGGTACTGGAGGTCAGTCCCTCCGTGAGACAATTGTTGCTCGCTAGGAAATAACCTTCTAAAGAATGAAACCCTAGACTGCACGCTTGTGGCAGATGGTCATCGCCTGAAAGCCCACAAGGGAATCCCAATTCCAGATTAGTCGCTTGTTTTCAGAGGCATATTTAAAGGCAGCAACTCCAACTACGGCCATCAACGGATTTAAACATTGTGGAATCGTACCTCTCAACGTCTCAACCCTGAAGTCTATGGAGATGATGAATTTGCCCCAGCAGAGGCAACTGATCAACCTCAAGAAGAAGAATCTGCTCCTGATAATCCAGACCCCGTTGAGATTGAGTCAGATGACCCGGATGATCCGGACGCAATTAGAGTTGCACCAGAAGATCCGGACGCAATTCTATAATGGGCATTTGGTGTTAGCCAAAATTTTTGATTTTGATAAATTTGCGTTGTACCAAACCGATTTCCCTCAGCAAGAGGTCAATGAAGCAGTGGGTGCTTATCCATTTCTTGATAGAGACAGATTAAAAGGTGAACTAATTGTTTTGTATGGCAGAGATGATTTTAAAACAGTTTCGAAAACAACAGATCTGTTGGGGTTTTTAAAAGAAAACAATTTGGTGGAATGTTTTGGTGAAGTTTCAAAATGTCTCGATATAATAATTACAACGCCTATGACGTCCTCCGAGGCCGAAAGAAGTTTCTCCTGTCTAAAAAGGATAAAAACTTTCCTCAGGAGCACTATGAAAGAAGATCGTCTCTCAGCCCTTGCGATGCTCTCCATGGAGAAGGAACTTGTCCATTCCATTGATAATTTCAATGAAAAGTAATTGAACGTTTTGCGGCAAAGAAACATAGAAGAATGAATTTTCTTTTCAGGAAATTAGCTGCAGAAATAACTCCTAATCACGCGAGGCTGATGGAATCATAGGGTGAGTTATTTACCTAGTCATAATTTATTTTCATTTTTGTGTGCATGTTTCATTTTTCATGTTCCTCTTCCTCTACTTTCTCTAACAACCTACTTACCTATTGAAGTTAGATAGGGTACCTATATACGAGTATAACACACAGACCTACTTTCATCTAAGACAAAAATTTTAACCCCCACTTGGGAAATTGACGAACCGCCACTGCTACCACGGATCCCCCTGCCTAACGGAATAAACGCAAAATAGGCTTCTGGCACTCAGTCCCGAAACTGGAGTGCAAATAGCCCAATTTGGGCTGCAAACATCCCATTTTTTCTCTGAGTGCGGAAAGCCGTAAGCCTCAACTCCGTAGGGTGAGTTCCTTCTAGCTCTTATACACTCCCGATCTGCCCACGCTCGAATCGTGAGCCCCTCATTATTTTAAGCCACAGTAAACTTTATAGACCCGATATAATCCAAATATCGTCTATCTATCATATCACTACCTATCAATCCCCTTATCTCTGACTAACAGTCAAACCCCGTGTATCGGACGATACACACAGTACGTAGTAAGTCAAAGGGATAACAGACGTTACTCCCAAGAGTGTACATAGTCACTCTCATCGTTAGACGGAAGGTCTAACCGGCCGGTGTCAAAAGGCTACACCTATCAACAGGCTCTGGCCTGGCACCGCCATCAGTTTATTATAAACATACTTACCTATACGTACTTTACACAATTATCCAAATCAAACTAGTCTACATCCATATTCATACTACCTACCTAATCCGTTACTCCTCCGTCGGGTTTATAAAATTACAAAACTCATACAAGGGACGATAATCAAACGTGAGGTAAAACTCCCACTTACGCTTTCTCCTAAATTCACTCCCCTGAACGGAAGGCCTGATAAACCTTTCCTTACGGAAACCAAACTCACCTTTACCTTCGTTCAACGTCTACGTTTTCTTCGCAGAACATACCTACACATACTTTCTCCGGATAGCCGAGTTCTGTCGGAGACATATAAACGGAAACCTTCGTCAGGAATAAGTACCCATCGAATAGTTAACTAGTTAGTCCAGGTCCAAGTCCAAATTCGTTCATACCTTTCTCTCTACGTACCTACCTTCTACCTTTACCAGTACCTTCTTATCCAAATCAAACTATAAATAACTCGTGCCTACCGTGTTAGCCAACCCTCGTTGATTCTCGTATTCTAAGTTTAAGTTCATCTCTTTCTTTTACCTTGCTAAAAGTGTACCTGATTTATTTAAACGTTCACAATATACTTCTTTTAATAGTTGATAAGTTCAAGTCATTCATCTTCGTCATTTCCGTTTTAGATAGTTTTCAGATTGGGACACAGAATCTGCCTCGTCTATCAAAGCCTCGTCTAATCCACAGACGACCCCCGCTGGTTTGGCTTATCAACTTTTGGTATAAAGGATGGGTTAACCCCTACTCTTTCTATATCACACGGAAGGATGGATCATTTGTGGAGGGTGTCACAAATGGGCGCACAACTCATGTGCCGGAATAGAGAGTGAAGACGACGAAGCAGTTCTTATTTGTGAACTTTGTCAGTAGGTAATAGATACCTATATCTGATGAAAATTCAATAACTACGATTTTCATTCTTTTGCTCTACGATTACGATTGTAATATTTGTTAATTTGTAATTGATGAATATTCTATATCTACAATTGTAATTGTAATGATTATGTTTAATTTTTCAAGTGATACGAGCCTTATTTGTTACCTTGTTTATAATTAATTCCAAAAAGAAGAGTTTTAACCTTGTTTTTAAAGATTTGTTTGCTAGAAATCCAAATATGGAGCATTATGCTACACGAGGAAAAGAACCAAGAAGAAATACATCAAAAAGGTGGCAAAAAAACTAGAATATTCTGATGAATTTAAACCCTGGATGACCATTGTTAATGGTATTGCTAAATGCAAATTTTGCAACACGTATAGGGGAGAGGTGTCGAATTCCGCGCAGTACTGTATTAGGATCAGTATAATATTTAGAGCGACTAAGGAGGTGCTGCCACCTAGAGACTGAAACAAAATGAAGTTTCCCTCTATTGTGACTTTTCTGAGAACTACGTCCTCAAATATGCACAAGAAGTGCAGGCCGTGCATTTTGGGGGGTCGCAACAGTAGCTTTCCTTACAATCCTACATACGGGAGCATTTTACTACAAATCTATCCAATCCATATCCATGGAATTCGTACCGACAACCAGGATCCATAAATAGTACAAAAGCAAATAATTAAAATTTAAAAAAAAAAACGAACAAACAAAAAAACATAGTCTACAGGGTGTACTCACCCAACGCATAGCACGCATTCCACTTGATCTTCATATTGGTCCCCGAGCCCGCCAGCCGCGTCAACAAGACAACACTCTGTCCCACAGCCACCCTGTAAAATAGAATAGAATATACCTTGTTTATACTACCAGCATAGGACTGAAAAGTTCCTTTACTCTCGCAGTCTAAACAAGGTCCAATATATTTGATTGGTAATATCATTACATTTTATGGAAAAAACAAGCAAGACCTGTTAAAAAAAAATGTCACCTGTACGTCTCTTCAGTGACATGGGCCGCTGTGAGTAGCTTGAGAAATATGCCCAGAGGTCGCACTGCGTTGGATCGGATCTTCTCGCTGTCCTCACAACAGTGTAAGCAAGCGTTGAGCAGACTGAACAGGTCAATGTCGGTGCCGGACTCCTGATGAGACACTGAAGAGGAAGCAGAACAGGGGACTTTTAATTTTATTTATTTATTTTATAAAATTTCCATTTATTGGTGGTTTTTCAGAAGAATTCTCTCAATCAAATAAATATGTATATCCAAAGGTACTTATAGATAGACAGGTATACAAACGACAAACATCAGGCATTACACATCATAACTTCACAATGTTTGATCAACAACTCATTATTCATCCGTCTACCTCTAACTGATCTCTTGATTTGCGTTGTCAAAAACAATGCGGATAAAATAGTATGTAGGGGCTCGGATGTGAATTCGAGTGATTCGTTCGTTGACCAATTAAGTGACAACATTAAAACGAAAATGTATGTAATTACGGACAAAGACATACAGGAAATGGAGAAGGAAATTCCAAAAGTGATGAAACCTGTCCCCCAATGCATGAAAATTCATCAAATTGTGTATGAACATGAAGAGCGGAAGATGATTCTCCGACAAATATCGTGTACATGTTGTTCCTCTCATCTAGACACATGTGAAAAGTGTCAACTTCAAGGTGTGTCAGCGATCTATCTTGAGTGAAAGAACATAATATGCACATGACATGTCTCTTCGTGGCAAACACAATGATGAAGGGATTTTGTTGGACATGCTGAAATTGAGAATAGAAGCTGGTGATGAGTCCTGTCATTAAAAGATCATTTGAGGAAATTAATTCAACGCCGGCCGGAGGTTCCGGAGATTTAAGAACAGGGCTGAATGAGACTTTTCAAAGGAGAAAACGGAATCGTTGAGTAAAATTATTTTGTATTTTACAATGAGAAATAGATAAGCACAAGAAATAGATAAGATCGCTGACAGATCTCAAATTTCCCTACAATCCTACATACGGGAGCATTTTACTACAAGTCATCTACAAATAGCCTTTTACATCAATCATTCACCACCCTATCTAAGAATACTCGCCACGACCCCTCAGCCATTTGGGCCCATATGAATCCTATCTCAAGACCGATTAGGCACACAGTACCAAATGCGGATACGATCTATTTTAACAGTGATGGTCCCACATCCCAATACCGCAATAGAACAAATATTTTCATGATGACAAAAATTCCAGCTGAACATAATTTCAAACATGTTATCTGGAACTACTTTGAAGCCGGCCACGGAAAAAGCGTTGCCGACGCTATAGGTAGCGTTGTCAAAAACAATGCGGATAAAATAGTATGTAGGGGCTCGGATGTGAATTCGAGTGATTCGTTCGTTGACCAATTAAGTGACAAAATTAAAACAAAAATGTATGTAATTACGGACAAAGACATACAGGAAATGGAGAAGAAAATTCCAAAAGGGATGAAACCTGTCCCCCAATGCATGAAAATTCATCAAATTGTGTATGAACATGAAGAGCGGAAGATGATTCTCAGACAAATATCGTGTACATGTTGTTCCTCTCATCTAGACACATGTGAAAAGTGTCAACTTCAAGGTGTGTCAGCGATCCATCTTGAATGTATTTAGAATAAAGAGAAGAGAACCCAAAAACGTATCCTTTATATACACTCACTTCCAAAATTAGGGGAACGCTCAAATAATTTCTCAAAAGAAGACGTGGACAAGGACAAAAACACGCCACAACCCCTCAAGATGACCGCTTCATGAAGCTGACTGCGCTGAGAAACCGCTTTATGACGAAACCTAGTCAGCTCCCATGGCGTAGTGGTCACTGCGCTCGCCTTGCACGCGGGAGACCCGGGTTCGATTCCCGGCGGAATCAAGAAATTTGTATCATGCAAATGATTGATTCTGTGACTGGCTGTTGCGAGGAAAATGAGTAGCTATGACATATAAATGCGCATAGCGACCGGTGCCAGCATGGTAGGTAAACATTGGCATTTTAGGATTATTGAGATATTGGGAAAATCCTACAATGCTGCAGTGACACCAGAAGTTGTGACATATACACAAAGAATCTGCTGTATGAACATGTATGAGCGAAGATGACTTCTGCACATACGTAACGTGCTACAACTGTTCGCTGCTCGTCATAGACACATATTCGAAAAGTGTCAGCTTCAAGGTGTGTCAGCGATCGACGTGAAATAACACAATATGTGCTCTTACCCCGGGCCCAAGCGCGCTCGCCTCTTCTCACTAGATGTCACAAACTTGAAAAGACTAGAGTATGCTGCAAACTACAAGGAGAGATGGTCAATGCGCGTCAATGGAGACGGGTATTGTTCACAAGATGATTGCAAATTCAGCTCCTAGTGACTGATGACCATCAAGTTCGAGTGCTGAGAAGACCAAAAATGAACGGGTACGCGCAGTGCAACATCGTAGGAAAAGTGCAATTTCGTGGTGGGATCAAATTATACACTTTGCGGAGGAATACTTTGAATGGCCGAACCACCTTGGCAGTGTTTCTAGACGAGGCAGGTCAATGACTGCCGAGATCATACCACCGGAGAGACATTCTGCAAGGTATTGTGATGCCGTTCAAGCCCTTCATTGGTGAGGATATGGTCCTCATGCACGACAACGCTTGTCCGCACGTTGCAAACCACGTGAAGAGATACTTATAGAGGAAGTGAATTTGGGGGTCCTCCCGCACCCTGCCCGCTCTCCGGATATGAATCCGCTTGAGCACGTATGGGATCACATGAAAAAGGCCATCCGAGCAAGAAATCCTCCTGTGGAATCCTTGAGAAATCTGAAACGCGCAGTCGTGGAGGAGTGGGACCGAATGCCTCAACGTCAACACGCTCATCCGGAGCGTGTCGCGGCGTCTGGAGAGTCTTATTCGTGCCAGGGGAGGCAACATTTGCAAATTAATATTGTTAAAATCAGATAGTCAACTAGCTAAACTATTGTTCAACCCCTGTAGGTACCTGGTTCTATGTCTTTGTTGATTTGAAGCCTGTAAAGCCTTCAAAGCTGGGGGGAATGGACGGGCCAACTTGAACGTTGTTCGCTCTAGGCCTCGTGAGCCCCGGCCTATTTAGGAAATCAGCTGATAAACATGTAAACATAAAAAATGTGATTTTTTCAAAAATAAATTTGTTGGTTAGATCTTGGAAATTTTTTGCATACTGGATTTCGACATTTCGACTTTTTCTTTCAATTCTTCACTTTAAAATTACAGTCCGCTTTATCGAATTATCGTTGGTTTATTGGCTTTTTGGATTTGGATTATCACAGGATTGAAAGAAACATTCATTACATTTCACTAAGTATTGAGTGCAAGAAACACGAAGATTTCTCATTATCTCGAAAAATCACACAGGATTGAAAGAAACATTCATTACATTTCACTAAGTATTGAGTGCAAGAAACACGAAGATTTCTCATTATCTCGAAAAATCAATACATATCTCAATTTTTTGCCTTTTCAGCGCCTTTTTTGACATTGTCTGATAAAGACTTTTCTCTCAAAGTACCTTGAAAAATTGACTTGCGCTTTATTCAAGAATCAAAATGAGACATTTTTTGCCTGTAAAATACACATGATGCTAGAAAACTACTGACCGTGTACGGGTGCCTTTGCAATGTTGTATGGTTCTGTGAAAAGTGAAAATACAATCGTGCATATGATCCGCTCCCTACTGATCACTATTCAGTAACTTGTTTGGCGTTTCATCAGTCTTATCATTTATCACGTAATACAAATTCAAAATTTGCAATGTTGTATGGTTCTGTGAAAAGTGAAAATACAATCGTGCATATGATCCGCTCCCTACTGATCACTATTCAGTAACTTGTTTTGCGTTTCATCAGTCTTATCATTTATCACGTAATACAAATTCAAATTTTCGCGGTCAAAAACAAGCGAAAAGGTGTCTTCCACATTTCATCATAACTCAGAAACGACTGATTTTATCAGGGAAAACCCCAAGTATTTTGTTTAGAAAAATCCACTGAATCAAATGGTTAATAGAAGTTCTCTTGAAAATCCCTCGCTTCTCCGAAATTAATGAAAGAAAAGTGGGAAAATTACATTGCGTCTAATGGGACTTTGAATTTCTTGCCACTTTCAAAGATGACGGCAGTCATGTGACCATTAGCAGGTTACCTCAGTTATAAACAATGCAGGACATGGGGAGTTGCGTTCCTATTCTTCTACATCTACTATCAGGTTGTGGTTATGTACCGGGTTGAGTTGAGACAGTACTAGGTGAGACAGGATATTGTTTTTACAGTTTGGCATGGGAGTGGTAACTTGAAAAACAAGGCAACTTTACCAGCCTTGCCTATCTCAACCCGGTACATAACCACGACCTCAAGAGCCAGTCTCCTCACTAAACACCACTCTCAGTAGATCCAAACACTTGCTATCTTCACACACTCGGGATAGCTCGGCTACCTTCCCCCGACATCTCTCCCTCAGCTTGCCCAACTCTTCATCCATGACCATTGCCTTCACAGCGTCTCCATGACAACCTAACGCAGACAACAACACCTGACTAGCAATATCTACCGGGTTCAACAAGAGCACGAAATGACAGAGGGTTTTATACAGGGTTACCTTGAGACTGGACAGATGAATATCGTACGTGTGTGTGGTGACGGCGAACGAGCACAGCACACTGTTCACTATGTCGTGGAAGTGAGGGTTGTATTGCTCTCTCGAATCCAAAGCAGAGAGCGTGGTACACACAGAGATTCTCACTTTGAAATTGTTGCAGGACGTGAGGAGGTTGCACATGGTGGGGAAGATGCAATCCTTCCAGTATTGACTATCGGGAAGACGCGTGAGGTGGGGGTTGGACAGAACATGACCTGGGACAATGAAACAAACATTATTGCCTATCGGGGAAGACACGCGAGGTGGGGGTTGGACAGAACATGACCTGGGACAATGAAACAAATAGTTGCTGTGTTCAAAGGTCGAGAACTTGGCTATTAGGTCATTCTCAGACATAAATCGTATATCTTTATTGTCATAAATAAATGCATACGTGCATCCCAATACTTTTCTACGACGTTGTTGCTGGATACATCCCCTCTCTAAACGGAAGTGTTCGAGTCCCTCTACAGGGGAATGTTCCCTGTATATTTGAAAATAGCCTTAATGCACAGGATCTGGGGTATTGTTTAGACTGTGGAAGTCTCATTCTGGACGTATAAGCTGGATATATTCTACTCTATCCAATAGGCCAAGCAGGATGTCAAAGTGGGCCTTGCTCGGAAGACCTGTATATTGTGCTACTTTAGTGTCAGAATCTTCAATCATGTTGTATTGAGATATTGGGAAAATCCTACAATGCTGCAGTGAGCACCAAAGTTGTGACATAATAACACAAAGAAACTGCATTTACATTTATGACGAAACCTGCCCTACGTAACGAGCTCCAACGTGCCCGAAATGTCAATAATTCGGTCAGCACAGTGTCCAGACGACTGAAAGAACACAATATATGCTCTTACCGGGCCAAGCGCTCGCCTCTTCTCACTAGATGTCACAAACTTGAAAGACTAGAGTATGCTGCAAACTACAGGAGATGGTCAATGCGTCAATGGAGACGGGTATTGTTCACAGATGATTGCAAATTCAGCATGCTCTTACCGGGCCAAGCGCTCGCCTCTTCTCACTAGATGTCACAAACTTGAAAGACTAGAGTATGCTGCAAACTACAGGAGATGGACAATGCGTCAATGGAGACGGGTATTGTTCACAGATGATTGCAAATTCAGTTTAGTGACTGATGACCATCAAGTTCGAGTGCTGAGAAGACCAAATGAACGGTACGCGCAGTGCAACATCGTAGGAAAAGTGCAATTTGGTGGTGGACCAATTATGACTTTGGGAGGAATAACTTTGAATTGCCGAACCACCTTGCATGTTCTAGAGAGGGGGTCAATGACTGCCGAGATCTACCGGAGAGACATTCTGCAAGGTATTGTGATGCCGTTCAAGCCCTTCATTGGTGAGGATATGGTCCTCATGCACGACAACGCTCGTCCGCACGTAATGACGTAGGATTGTCTGGAATTTAGGAGAAATTCTCTAGCACATTCCAGGTGCTTCCTCACTCTCTCGGGGAGCTACAAATTGAGAGTAGGTACCCACCTGTCAGTTAGATCTGTGTTGGATTTGTTTATGTGTTAGTAGCGATCTAGTAAGCGATTAGTACAGTGATAGTGAGTGAGTTTTATCAAAGTGTTAGTACCGCGATAAGTGACAGTAAAGTACCAAAGTGAAAGTTAGTGTTAACAGTGATAGATAAGCGATCGTACTTTGTGATAAGAGATTGTACCTTGTAATAGCGATTGTACCTGGTGACTGTGTACTCTTTTTGTGAACTAAATAAACTGTGAACTAAATCTAGATTTAAATAAACGAAATCGCGAGTGTTTTCACTAGTCCTAATCTTTTACGAACCCATTCACGCCCACGTACACGTAACAATAATAATAACTGGCTTGGATTTGGAATTTGGAATACGTACCTAGCGTATCAGAAAGGTTGCCTAGGGACCAGGCAGCCTTGCCCCTCACCAGAGGTACAGGGTCATGTGCGCACTTCACCAGCATGTCAGCTACATCGGCTAGAAATACAGGGTCCTCGTGTTCAAACGCAGAATAGATAGCTAGGGCTCTGACTGCTGCTGCTCTCACTGTACTCTCGTCATGACTACAATGGCCGAATAGAATCTGACGAATAGATAGAGAGGATTCATGGAGTTACTTCTATGAGTATCTAGCTGCACTAAAAAAATTGTGACATCGTACTACAATTAACAAAAAAAATCCTCCTACAGCGCTATAATATATTTATTTAAACCCCAATCCAAACAAAACTGATAGGTGATATCCCCAAAAGGACCTTGAGGTGTCAGGTGGTACACAAAACTGAAAAGTTTGGGAACCCTTGGTAAACAGAGAGTAGACTAGCGTCTGGCTGTGGGACTATAAACAGGGAGGAGAACAGCTAACCCTAACCAGCCTAGCAAGCTGATAGTTTCAAAGGGTTCTCTCTGCTTGAAAATAACAAGCCCAAGTCCTCACGATGGTTGACTGCGGTTCATGACGAGCCAATACATGGCTAGAGACCATCACCCTGGTGTGTAGCTGATAGAAGACATATTTTCAACAACAATAGAATCTGACGAATAGAAGATACACCATGTTAGGGTTCACACATACAGAGTGTCCCGGAACTTACGCTTATCTCGTTCTTCTCGAGGGCCCATTTGAAATTTCGAAGAAAAAAAGTAATTCTTTAATTTTTGGTGCGGATATTTCTGGCATTATTCCAATTCGCAAAGTCCGCAAGTTGGGATCCAACTTTGGGTTTTCAAATGAGCCTCATTTTTTTTACATATTCGTTTTTTACGCACAATCTAATAACAGCTATACTTACAGCTAGACATGTTCTCTGATGAGCTCTGTCCAAGATATCATACGTCATATGATTCATCGTAGCTAAACAATCACAGATAGCTGTTAGGAGGGCAGGAGATTCGGCCTTGTCTTGTAAACTGATGAAATATTTCTTCTCCATAATCTGCAACCAGAGCTGATTGCACTCATCTCTGCCCGTGTCTGAAAAGAGAGAAAAAAAAACTTGGATTACTGTCTGCTTTGGATGGAGCATAGAACAACTGGTTCAATCGGAAGGAATATGCATTCAATCTTTGAATCTCCTGTTCAAACATTTTGGTTACTTGGTATCTGAAATTAAGAAAATGCATTATATGTCAGTAATGTACTGCAAAGGTCCACACATAGCCAAATGAAGGACAGATGGTTCCCTTGTTATCCCACACATGGAGTGCAAATTGCTTCATGGAATGGGCAATATTCAATCAATGCTCAATAAACAGACTTCTAACGAAACCACCAGGCTTAATTTTTGCCAAAATATTCAATATGATAGCCGCCTGTTCTTGAAGCCGTCAAGCGTTCAGTTCAGAAGACATCCACAGGTTATGGAAGCATTTAAATCTCAAGACTGATTTGAAAAGTCTTACCTGGAAAGTGGTACCTAGTAGTAATGATGAGCAGGCAAGTATGGGTACCTATCTCGAGAGAAAATAGGAACTGAAACCGATCACTTCAGTTGAGTTGAGAATACACTTCAGAAAATTTTCGGCCTTTTCCTTCGGCTGCGCCGCTGCGGCTCTTTCGCTTTTGACTTTTGATTTTCCATTTTTTCCAAAACAAAAACCACGTGTGCGCGTTAAAATACCAAGCGTGCATATTTTTTTAACGCGCACAGATCATAGTCGGCAACACTGCATTAAGGCGAGTTTACACGAAACCCCCTCAAATGGTCCGCCTCTGTAGCTGAGTGGTCAAGACACTCTCAACCTGGAGGTACTGGGTTCGAATCCAGGTCGGGTCGGAAATTCTCTGACCGAACTTTTCCGTTCCTGGATAGGCATGGGGGTAAAAGAATGCCTTGAAGTAGTTAATGCAACAGGTTTTCTCTTATGGACCCAGTAGGTACCACACGATCGTGTTTTAAATATTTCAACACATATGTATAGGTAGTAGTCAGTGATCAAGGCACTTGCCTGGTAAACAGGAGAGCGCGGTTTCAATCCAGTCAGGACATGAAATTTTATCAAATAGAGACTTTGATTCTCCTTTGTTAATCTCACCTATTGGTTACCTTCCATGATGCTGCAAGAATGCAATCTTAAGTCTTATGGTTTGTATACTTTCATTTCCAAGTAGGTTTTTCTCCAGATGATTTTTCTTATTTCTAAGGTTGTAACCACAATGTACTGGGTTGGGTTAGGCAAGGTTTGTAAACTAACCTTGTTTTTAAGTTAGCACTCCCATGCCAAACTGTATAAACAATGTCCTGTCTCAGCTAGTCAGAGCTCAACCCAACCCAATACATAACCTCAACCCAAAACAAGTTGCATTGTTATGAGGAGAATTGCATCCCACAAGACAGCATAGATCAGGGGTTCCCAATAAGCCTTGGTTGGCGGACCACTTCCGAAAATCAGGGATGATGTTCGTTCTTGGAACGGTTAGCTTTTTCCTATCCTGTCGATTTTGGGACGATAAGACCTTGACAGTTGCAGTCCCCTCTGTCCTCTGTTAAACCTCTTTTTAAAAAATAAAAAAGGCCACTTCAATTGTTTACAAAATGAGAACTTTATTTCCCTTGGATTTCAGTATGATGCTGCAAGAATGCAATCTTAAGTCTTATGGTTTGTATACTTTCATTTCCAAGTAGGTTTTTCTCCAGATGTTTTTTCTTATTTCTAAGGTTGTAACCTCAATGTACTGGGTTGTCCTGTCTCAACTAGTCAGAGCTCAACCCAACCCAGTACATAACCACAACCCAAAACAAGTTGCATTGGTATGAGAAGAATTGCATGCCACAAGACAGCATAGAGGTTCAAACCATCTCTTACCCAATGTTTATTCTTTTAGTGCAGGTACCTTGTTTATTCCATTATATTATGTTTATTTAATCTTTGCTTTCATGTCCCCAGATGAGCTACTTCTGATTGAGAAGAGTAAAAGTTCTCCAGTTTCACCAAGTACTTCTAAATCTACAAAATCACCATCCAAGAGACAAATTATAGAAGCTACAAGGAGTATTGAATCTAAACATGCTAAACCTCCAATACCTCCACACCAAGATTACAATGATACTGATGTAAGATTTTTTTCTGAATGGGCTGCACACTGCCCATTCAGAAAAAAAGAGATTTTTGTTTAGCAAGGAAGGGAGGGGGGCTGCTTTAAATTGTAGATATGAGTGAATAATTATTTTAACCCTGGTATAGTGTGGGGGATTAATGCATCTACCTTTGGTTCAGTTAGAAAATTTCTTTGACCATCCAAAGGGTCAGTTGGTTGATCATCATGAGTTGCCCTCTGGAAAGATGATAGATGAAATATTTTTTTGAAATACGGGAAAAAGGATTTCATCTCACTTCTTGCGTATATTGCACTCACCTGAAAATAATAATTACATAAATGAGGTTATTATTATTTTATTTATTATTTCTAAGAGATTTACAAGAGGTTACTGTAACTGCCAATGTCTCAAGAGAAGGAAGACAGGATAAAAGAAAGCCAGCTGTTCTGAAAACGAACCTTATCCCTTCAGGATAAAATCTGCCACGGACGGGAATCGAACCCGCGACCTAGCGCTTACAAGACAGATGTTTTAAAAGGTAGCACATACCTGTCTTGTAAGTGCTGCATTATTTGGGGGTTCGATTCTCACCCAGGGCAAACTTTATTCAAAACAGATTAGGTTCATTCTTGGAATGGCTGGCTATCTCCCAACCTGTCCTTCTCTTTGATTTTCGAATGACAAGACCTCTGTTGTTACAATCACCTTCTTTTTACTTTCTATTACTACAGTATTCTTCGTAAATAATAAGTGAGTTTGAATTTAATAGTTGTTTTTCCCACAATAACTGTCACACAATTTGTCCAAATTTGGAAGATGTGTTCAACACAAAGCAAGGGAAATCTCAACATTTATAGAATGCTTTGTTTCCAAAAAAAAAAAAAAAAACTTACCCATTAATTATTTTATTTGAATCTTAAAACTTTAACCAAGTTCAGAAAGATCTTACTTACTACTTACCCATTAATTATTTTATTTGCAGGAACAATACCACAGAAACTTTAGAGTGGTTGCTGGACTCAAACAACAAATATTTGGACTATGCAAGCATTGTGACCTACTTGAATGAAAGTGACAATCTGCAGAAATTGACAACGGAGAAAAACTCCCTAGCGTTTTACCAGAAAATTGACATCATTTTGGAGGACTACAAGCGGCGAAGGTTGTTGGAGTTTAAATTTGACATGAACGTTGTCAACAATATCAAAGAGATGGGATTCAGTGAAAAGGAAGTCAAGGAAGCGTTGAGAATTGCAAACAATAATCAGATTTCAGCTGTAAGTGAATTAGAACTAAATAATCTAATGTATGTAACAGATGTTTCATTGTGATTAAATAAATAAATTCATAAAAAAAGATAATGAAACCATGGGGGTTTTTTCCCTGCCTAAAAAGGGCAGGAAGACTGGGAGATGAAAATCACACAAAGTTAAAAGGTGCATTTACCACATTTGTTAGATGTCACGATTTTGCCTCATTGCCATGGA
>NW_007377487.1:185892-199451 GCF_000475195.1 Diaphorina citri | reverse complement strand
GCCAACCGCAGCACCTATTTTAACCAAACGTTTTGTGTTGCATCCTTGTCACATTTTTGTGAACTACATACCAAATTATAGAACAGAGATCACATTACTGAATATTTTCCTATGCTACATACTTACATTTTTCAATGGCACAACTAGTTTTTGCTTCCAAAGCCTGTCCTCAGCTACCAAGAGTGTGATGGTTTTGCCTGCTTTGTCCAGTTTGACAGTAGTGATGATTCTGATATTGTATGCAACCGACAAAGCAACTGCCAGAGTTCCTAGAAAGAAATGTAAAAAAAAATATGTAGAACTCACCATGGCACAACTAGTTTTTGCTTCCAAAGCCTGTCCTCAGCTACCAAGAGTGTGATGGTTTTGCCTGCTTTGTCCAGTTTGACAGTAGTAATGATTCTGATATTGTATGCAACCGACAAAGCAACTGCCAGAGTTCCTAGGAAGAAATGTAGAAATATTGTAACAAAATTTATGTATAACTCACTTATTGGGCTCTATTATCTAATATATAAAAATGAATTATTTTATAAAATAAAAGAGAAAACAAACAAACATAATCCAACTTTTAGCCAAATATTCCCTTTAATATTAACTTGAGGGGAAAAATCATTTGAACAGAAAAAAACATACTTTTACACTAGCAAAACCAAGGCTTTACTGTGAAATATACCTTATAGTGCCTAGGAGCTACCTCTCCATGAGAAAACAAACAAACATAATCCAACTTTTAGCCAAATATTCCCTTTAATATTAACTTGAGGGGAAAAATCATTTGAACAGAAAAAAAACATGCTTTTACACTAGCAAAACCAAGGCTTTACTTTGAAATATACCTTATAGTGCCTAGGAGCTACCTCATGGTTCTTAATCAACTTACCGAGAAGAAAACATACAGTTCCCATTGAGTATTTCCACTTGTTTTCACCAAAGTTTGTGTATATTACACGAAACATTTCGACGCATTTTTAGCCCTATCATAACTCCGTTAATTTTCCACGTAATGTCACAAAATTTGGACCATATGTTAATTTATACTTGCTTATTATGCCTGCGAAATCCCGAAGTTCCAGCTTAAACGGAAGGGGTAGAAAGAACGGCTTCAAAATCGCTTATTTTACGACTGACTCACTGACTGATTCACTCATCAAAATTATGAGGCACTTCCCGATGTCGTAGAAACTTGAAATTTGGCAGGATTATCATAGGTTTGGTTTTGCAAGTGACTACGCACTACTAAATGCATTCAATATGCTATCGCTGTTGGCTCAGTTTGAAGAAGTATCTTTAGGAATATTAAAACAGAGAATTCTCTCTGTTTCAGCAATGTTGTGCATTTTGGACAGCACTCACAATTCAAACCTATGGATGCAAGACTCCGAGATCGCCCCCGTCATAAGTACAATCATACGAATCTATCAGAGTGAGAAACATATTCTCAGTGTGAACAGGCACTATGAACAACATGTTGTCAATAGTACCAACACCAATGCTACAAACATATCCTGAACAACATACCAACACCAAACATATCATGAGTTTGAACATTGTACAACATAAAATAATTATGCTACGAACAAGAAGGTAAAACTTTGATCAATGAAACATAGTCAAAAAAGAAGAAAAAAAAACTTGACTGTAATTTTTTTTTTAATCGAGCTTTTTTTTATCAATTCCCAATATTAACGTTGTCAATAGTACCAGAGAAAATGTTTTCTGAAATTGATTGAAACGTTGGGTTCTAAAAAGCTACCCTTCGATTTTTTTTATGTATATTCAATTCTTCTTCAAGCCTTCAACACACGCTACGACCTGCTCGTCAGAAAATTCGTACAAATGGATGTAAAATTTCGTAGGATCTGTGAATCCGCGACTTGAGTTTGAAAAATTCTTGTGTGTGTACCAAAAGTTTAAAGACACTTGAGTTTTATTGGTGTTGATAGTAATTTCATTAATATTAGTAGTAGGTACTTTTTTTTCTTTTTTAGTGTGAGGTATGCCTATGCATATTATGTGCTTCTGTTTTATTTTTTCCTCACTACTGCTGTACATTGTGAATCTGTGAATGTAGTGTCAATCTTCATGAGCTATTTAGTATTTATTCAGTCTAGCTGCTCCCTCTCTCGAGTATGTAATAATCACGGCAACCTTACTTTAGGTTTTATATTGTGACAAATAGTAGATTCAATATGATTTAGTAGTTAGAATAGTCCACTTAGTTTTTCGAAGCTAGTTCAAGAAAATATACCTTCGTACAGTCTAATAATCTATTTACTCTATTTTAGACTGAGACTTCACTTTGTTTGTTCAATCACTCAAGAGATTATTGTGGGTAATTTTTCAGAAGCCTTGGCAATGAAAAAGAAAGCTTCTTCCTGTGTTTAACCTAACCCTATAATAACACTGGTCACTGCTCATTTGTGACAGCTCCTTTTAGTGGAAATCCTTTCCAATATTTGGCTCAGTCAGACTATCTTGTCGTTTTCTAACATTCTCGTCATATCTTCTGTGTTAGTGTCTTTCTACTTGTATTAAAGGTTATTTATCTCATTGCATTTATATGAGGGATGTCCAATTCGGTTACGTTTGTGTGTTGATCACAATGGATCACTGAAGTTAAGCAACATTGTTCGTGGTTGGTATTCGAATGCATCAATCGCGTGTTGATGGCGTCCGATCCCACTCACGCTGGGTTAGGTTAATGTGAGTAGGCGCGATTGTCACCGAATAAAGGGTAAAACCACCATCGCTTCACTAAAAAAAAAAAAAAAAAAAAATCAAGTTATAAAGTGAAGTAAAAAATCCTTATGAGTAAATAAAACGAAATCGGTTACGGTAAGAAATCGCTTGAGACGTTGGATATCCCTGACCCTGCTTTAAGATGTGATTCACTTTCTAGTTTTACTTTTAGGTGTAGTTGTATTATTAATATGTATAGGATATACATAGGTAGCTCAGACATCACTTCGAATTCTTGACATTTGCGCATCTCCCAGCACGTGTGAAATAAAAGAAACCATTCTCTATTTATTTATTTATTACCTATTATTTTTTTAACTAGGGTTTTTTTTTTATTTTAGACCAATACAGTCTTTTGCATAATGTTATCCTAGAGTTGAAACAAGAAACATGAAAAGCACATATAGGTACTGTGACACTATGTGATGACTTGATAAATAAATAAAAAAATGAAGCTTTTCACGTATAAAACTACAGAAATGCGAGTTAGTTTGTATTTCAAGACTACACATTTTTAGCTTTTTTAAGTATTATTTTTACTGTGTATAATGGAGCCATTCCCCCCCCCCCCCGTTCTGTCCCCCCTTGGCTGTCTCTTAAAGTAGCTTCTCTCACTTCTTAACTTGTCTTATGTACGTTTCTGACTTAGCTTATCTTACTTGTCATCAAAAACTGAACTTCTCAAAAAACGTTTCTAAACTTTTCACTTTTTCAAAACTTAATCTTCATGTTTCTAGTTTTTATCCCCCCTTTCTTTCTAAATTGGACTTTTGTCCCTCTTTTTTTCAATTTTATAACAGTTTTTTTTTTCTTTCACATTAAGAGACATGATTTTAGTTTTTCCCCCTCACATCTAATTAGAGTTTAGACTGTTTGAAAGTACGGTAAATTTATTCCTTTCCAGTAAAAAAAAAAAAAATGTAACCTGAGGTCTCTGAAAGTTATCATCATAGGCTGGTGTGGTAAACTAAGGCTTTTTTTAATTTCTTTTTTTTTTCTCCACTATTTATTTTTTCTCCACTATAAATGGTAAAGATTCCTACAGTCACACTAGCTCTTGTCTTCTGCTTCAACAAAAAACCACGTAGTGCCTACCTTCAATCTAAATGTTTAACCTTTAATCCATATTTAATCACAAATTAATGGTAATAATTGGTCTCCTAGTATTGCCACTAAATTTCAATATCTTCTGCTTTAAACAGTGTAGTGTCTACTTCATTTCAATTCGCTATTAAACATTGAACCTAATACAAGAACAGAGCTTCATCTTTTGTTCGGCAGAAACCAATGTTTTTTTTTTCAATAGTTCCTTTTCAGTATCGTTTATTATTATTTTAGAAGTTTAACGTCCCAATATTACTGCAAAGGTGTTTAGTGACGGTGGTTTTACCCTCCGTTCGCCGACAAGCCACCAACCTGCCTCGGTGGTGTAGTGGTCAAGGCGCTCGCCTGGTAAACAGGAGGGCGTGGGTTCAATCCCAGCCGAGGTATGGAATACCTACCTCGGTGGTGTAGTGGTCAAGGCGCTCGCCTGGTAAACAGGAGGGCGTGGGTTCAATCCCAGCCGAGGTATGGAATACCTACCTCGGTGGTGTAGTGGTCAAGGCGCTACCTACCTCGGTGGTGTAGTGGTCAAGGCGCTACCTACCTCGGTGGTGTAGTGGTCAAGGCGCTACCTACCTCGGTGGTGTAGTGGTCAAGGCGCTACCTACCTCGGTGGTGTAGTGGTCAAGGCGCTACCTACCTCGGTGGTGTAGTGGTCAAGGCGCTACCTACCTCGGTGGTGTAGTGGTCAAGGCGCTACCTACCTCGGTGGTGTAGTGGTCAAGGCGCTACCTACCTCGGTGGTGTAGTGGTCAAGGCGCTACCTACCTCGGTGGTGTAGTGGTCAAGGCGCTACCTACCTCGGTGGTGTAGTGGTCAAGGCGCTCGCCTGGTAAACAGGAGGGCGTGGGTTCAATCCCAGCCGAGGTATGGAATACCTACCTCGGTGGTGTAGTGGTCAAGGCGCTACCTACCTCGGTGGTGTAGTGGTCAAGGCGCTACCTACCTCGGTGGTGTAGTGGTCAAGGCGCTACCTACCTCGGTGGTGTAGTGGTCAAGGCGCTACCTACCTCGGTGGTGTAGTGGTCAAGGCGCTACCTACCTCGGTGGTGTAGTGGTCAAGGCGCTACCTACCTCGGTGGTGTAGTGGTCAAGGCGCTACCTACCTCGGTGGTGTAGTGGTCAAGGCGCTACCTACCTCGGTGGTGTAGTGGTCAAGGCGCTACCTACCTCGGTGGTGTAGTGGTCAAGGCGCTACCTACCTCGGTGGTGTAGTGGTCAAGGCGCTCGCCTGGTAAACAGGAGGGCGTGGGTTCAATCCCAGCCGAGGTATGGAATACCTACCTCGGTGGTGTAGTGGTCAAGGCGCTACCTACCTCGGTGGTGTAGTGGTCAAGGCGCTACCTACCTCGGTGGTGTAGTGGTCAAGGCGCTACCTACCTCGGTGGTGTAGTGGTCAAGGCGCTACCTACCTCGGTGGTGTAGTGGTCAAGGCGCTACCTACCTCGGTGGTGTAGTGGTCAAGGCGCTACCTACCTCGGTGGTGTAGTGGTCAAGGCGCTACCTACCTCGGTGGTGTGTGTTGCATCCTTGTCACATTTGACATCTACATACCTAACATACCAAATTTCAACTCTCTAGCTCTTACCGTTTTTGAGATATTTTGTTTACAGACAGACAGACACAGAGACACACACACGGACCAATGGCTGAAACTTTGGATTTAGGCTCTAGGGACCTCAAAACGTGTTTTGGCACTAAAATCTGACCATCGAAAATTTGACCCGATTACATTACTTTCCTTCCTATAGGATAAGGAAAGTAAAAAAAGGAGAAAATATTGAATGAAAGTCTAGATTTATTTATTACCCGAGGAAAATTATAGGCGGAGGAGGAGAAAATAGGTTCCGTTTACAATAATAAAATAGTTCTCGTCCTCCTCCCCCTCCTCTTGTTGAGATCTCCTTACCTTGTACGTCTTGTTCCTCCCCATGCATACGGGACCCTTTCAGTCTGAAAGGAAACAAAAACATTTTATTTATTGTTGAACTTGTGTTACATTACTGCTTAACTCCATACACAAGAAGCCCAATCTGAGGCTTAGGTGTAGGGGCTAAACAGCCCTAAAGGATGGGTTAAGCTTCTACAAATTTACGAAATCTGTGTTACCTCCTTACCTTGTACGTCTTGTTCCTCCCCATGCATACGGGACCCTTTCAGTCTGAAAGGAAACAAAAACATTTTATTTATTGTTGAAAACTTGTGTTACATTACTGCTTAACTTCATACACAAGAAGCCCAATCTGAGGCTTAAGTGTAGGGGCTAAACAGCCCTAAAGGATGGGTTAAGCTTCTACAAATTTACGAAATCTGTGTTACATTATCATTTGTTTTCCTTCTCTCACTTCGCGATTGCCCAGACTGTCACCCATTCGGATACAAACCAAGCGCAACGTTGCTTCAGTGATACATTGAGGAATGGGATTTTGTATGAGCGCCTGGTAGTTTCATAATATGATTATGCAATGTGCTCATCACCGTGTGACAATATTTTTGTTTCCATTTCCACTGCCAGCCTAGTTAGCTTGGTTGGTAGTGCGTCTGCCTTGTAAGCGCTAGGCCGCGGGTTCGATTCCCGCCCGGATTTTATCCTGATGGGATAATGTTCGTTCTCGGAGCAATCTGTGTTACATTATCAAATTTTGACACTACACACATCACACATACTTCGAAAAAACATGGAACTTTTCATTACCATATAAGACTCACAGAAAACGTCTATTTTTGCTCATTCTCTATCACTGAACGAGCATTATGCCACTCGAGACTGGTGGATTAGGATAAAAAAATAAATTAGTATTAAAAATAAACTAGAACAGATTAATAATTATTGCACAATTTTATTGGAGGACATTAATTTCACTTCTCAAGTAAGAACTCGCAAATCACTACACAGAAAACGTCTATTTTTGCTCATTCTCTATCACTGAACGAGCATTATGCCACTCGAGACTGGTGGATTAGGATAAAAAATAAATTAGTATTAAAAATAAACTAGAACAGATTAATAATTATTGCACAATTTTATTAGAGGACATTAATTTCACTTCTCAAGTAAGAACTCGCAAATCACTACATATCAGACTTGGCTTGGCCCGATCATTTTTTTCGTATCAAAAAGCTCGGCACAAATCGGCAAGGTCCGGTCCTGGACGGGTCCTCTTCGGGGTCTTCCCGATCTCCCTTTCCCGGACTGTTCCCTACCTGAGTCCCTTTGGACACTGAACGAGGCTTATCACCTCTTCGCCCATCCCCACTCCCTTCCGTTTGAGAGTATTGGGACCGCGAATCGCACCTTGTGTCATACCTCTTGGGCGATTCATATTTTGATCTGGGCGATTCACACTTTGGTCTTGGCGATTCACAAGACGGTTTTCGCTTTTTGGGCTCGTCGCAACGTCTCTTTTTCGGCGTCGAACAACCACTATCGTCGCCCGACGACAGATAGCAATGAGACGGTTGCGCAATGTAGGTGAACGCTTTCTTGCGGTCTAAAAATGTCACGTGCGGACTCATGAAAGGAAATGACTGTACCGAATGGGTCGTAGATAATGCCGAATGGTTACTCATGTCGAACAACCACTATCGTCGCCCGACGACAGATAGCAATGAGACGGTTGCGCAATGTAGGTGAACGCTTTCTTGCGGTCTAAAAATGCCACGTGCGGACTCATGAAAGGAAACGACTGTACCGAATGGGTCGTAGATAATGCCGAATGGTTACTCACGTCCCCAGAGCCGGAGAAGGCCATGACGTCATAACTCATCGATGTCTCGGGTTTTTGGCTGCGCATAATCCAAAACAGCCTTGCGCCCACAACAAGTGCAACCATCCTCACGCTTCAAAGTCGCAGAAGCTCATCCTTGATAATCAACCTGCTCCAAATCAACCCAGGAGACATACGAGTAAACATCACAAATGAATCCAAAACAGCCTTGCGCCCACAACAAGTGCAACCATCCTCACGCTTCAAAGTCGCAGAAGCTCATCCTTGATAATCAACCTGCTCAAAATAAACCCAGGAGACATAGGAGTAAACATCACAAATTCCCCAGAGCCGGAGAAGGCCATGACGTCATAACTCATCGATGTCTCGGGTTTTTGGCTGCGCATGACGATGGTTTGGAGCCCATAACTTTCGTCTTCCAAAAGGCTTTCAAAATCCTTAAAATATCCATGTCGAGTAAGGAATCAAGGAGTAATGCTAACTGTAGGCATCAGACACAAGTGGAGTATAAGGAAGCAAAGACAGAAGTGGTGGGAACTTCACAACACTGCGGAAAAATTTTTTCTTGATGGTAGGAAAAACCAATAATTTTTATAATTGGAAAAAGAATGACACAAACTATAATAAAGTAAGGACTAGAAAAAAAATCTCCTCAGAAATCCAGAAAACCAACAGTTTTCTACAGCCCTAAAACCTTTTCAAGCATCGCCTGTGGCCGAGTTGTTACAAAAGCACTTTCAACCCGAAGGTGCTGGGTTCGAATTCCAGCCGAGGCGTTTTTTCCCTTCAATTCAACGATTTTTAGGAAATTAGTCTGTTTTGCAGAAATTGACACTCACCAGTAAAGCTGTAGTAAATATAGCAATAATTGTACTCGTCTAATGGCTTGGCATTTAGCAGTAAATAACACTCGAGAGATGGCAGATAATGACTATAACATTAATGAGAAAATTGAGAACAAAAATAAGAGAGAGGAGCCATAAATAAAAACGAAAATCATGTAACGAGAGAGAATTTGGAAGGAAATATTATCAAATGAAACTCGTTAGAAGAGAAAGAAGCATTAGGAATAAATGTGGAATAAGAGGTTTATTTTGAGCAGGTTGATTATCAAGGATGAGCTTCTGCGACTTTGAAGCGTGAGGATGGTTGCACTTGTTGTGGGCGCAAGGCTGTTTTGGATTCCAAAACGTTCCAAAATTTGGAACGTTTTGAACATCCTCTATTATCTTCTCTTCCGTTGTCCTCGGAATCTTATCTTCAAGAGCATCCTCCGTTATAGTCTGTGTTTTATAATCAAGAGAATGTTTGCTATCGTTCATCTCCACATTATCCAAACTACTTTTCTTTCTCTTAATTCTCAAATGAGTCCTCTTTTCGTATTGTGAGTGTTTCTTTCGTTTACAAGACACCGTGCTTATCGGTTTTTCAGATACAACACTATTAGAAGTTTCCTGAACAGGCTTTCTCTTAATTCTCAAATGAGTCCTCTTTTCGTATTGTGAGTGTTTCTTTCGTTTACAAGACACCGTGCTTATCGGTTTTTCAGATGCAACACTATTAGAAGTTTCCTGGACAGTTAACGAGAGAGAATTTGGAAGGAAATATTATCAAATGAAACTCGTTAGAAGAGAAAGAAGCATTAGGAATAAATGTGGAATAAGTAGATAAAATGAGGATGAATGGAGGGGGAAAAGGGGAATGAAAGGAAGCAGAACAAAAATTAGGAAAGATAGAGGAAAAAGGAGGAGAAGGAGGAAAAGGAGGAGAAAGAGGAAAGAGGAGGAAACTGTAGAAGACATTATGACCTGGACAGTGTCAAGAGTTTCAAAACTCCCTACTGTTTCAAGAGTTGTCACACTGCTAGGGGCTTCAAGCGATGCAACACTTCTGTGTTTCTTTGAACAAGTACTTACAGCTGACATACTGAAGGCAGTTTCATCATTTCCTTCGAACCGCTTCGAACATTTCTTGCACAAACATTTCGATCTCTTCTTTCTTGTGGTTGATGTTGAAGCCATATCTTCCTCGCCTTCGTCATTTTGAAAATAACTGGAGTTATTTTGAAAATAACGGGAGTTATTTAGAAAATAAACCGAAGTCTCTGACATGGCGTAAGTCGGACGCAAGAATTTAAGAATTTTTCCTACAAAAAATTTCAACTGTATTAACTTCACCTTCTTCCTTGGTAGATATTAGATACTTTGGTATTTTTTTAGTGGATGTATTTGAAATGGCCGAAAAAGTAATGAATGCTGAAGAAAAAAAAAAAAAAAAAAAAAAAAAAAAAAAAAAAAAAAAAAAAAAACAACAGCGATGTCAGAGCCACTGCATATGTTAAAAAATAGGGCGATTTAGCACAAATAACTCAAATTTAAAGCTCCTCTTGTGAGAAAAAATAAACTAAATCTAAATACCTACTCTACCTGGATAGTGAACTCCCTCGTATGTTCAGGTTAAGGAAAAATAGTAACAGACGTAAAAATGGTGCATAATTTTTGACATTTCAAGTCAGGAAAATACACGGGGAATGACAGGGCCGAAGTCGTCTTAGCAATAAAAAATAGAAACCAGGCAGTGGCCATAAAAAAAGTATCCAGGCAATAAGTTTGGTTATTTTTGTGATTAAAAAACAACAAGGCTTTTCCCTAGTAGGGGAACTTAGGGCAGATGGAATCTCCTTTGATTTTTTCCTTTTTATTTTCTTTTAGGACGTTTGACAGACATAAACCCCTAAAAACTAAATAGACTACTGAGTCACTACTATGACAGTTCTTCAAAACGGGGGGAAGCACCCCATTTGCGTCGTGGGTGTCCAACATGCAAAACAGAAGCCTTTGACTCGTATCATCTTGTTCAAAACAGAAAAAAAGTATCCAGGCAATAAGTTTGGTTATTTTTGTGATTAAAAAACAACAAGGCTTTTCCCTAGTAGGGGAACTTAGGGCAGATGGGATCTGCTTTGATTTTTTCCTTTTTATTTTCTTTTAGGACGTTTGACAGACATGAACTTATTCTGTTAAAGGAATTCCGAATAGACACAACACTTCGCCTATTCAGAAAGCAATTTAAAATCACCCCCACAACTCAAATGTACCCAATATACACAACCCCATAATCCATAACGCACCTAGTCAGACCCATAGATCACTTTACGAAATTCCCATGTCATGTTAAAAGCGGTTTTATTTGTTTGCATGTTCTCCCATACTTAATAGACAACCACACTTCTGGGTTAATTTAAATCGTTCTTTGTCTTTCATGGCTCAATCAGATGTCAAAAGTCTGGTGAAGTTTAGGACTCTGGAATTTTTCTGGGACTCCCGTCTGGGAACGTTATATATCCACTGAGCTCATATTTGTTTGTTTTGTTTATTTATTTAACTTGTGTAAAGACGTAGTTTTACTAATCTTTTTTGCCCCGTAAGCGTTAGGTCGCTGGTTCAATTCCCGCCCGCGGCGGATTTTTCTTCGCTTTCGGGACGATAAGACCTTAGTAGTTTCCGTTCTCTCTATCAAACCTCTTTAAAAAAGGTACCTATCAATTTACACTCCCTCCCCGTTCCTCGTTATCCGGCCAATAGCCATACTTAATAGACAACCACACTTCTGGGTTAATTTAAATCGTTCTTTGTCTTTCATGGCTCAATCAGATGTCAAAAGTCTGGTGAACTTTAGGACTCTGGAATTTTTCTGGGACTCCCGTCTGGGAACGTTATATATCCACTGAGCTCATATTGTTTGTTTATTTATTTACCTTGTGTAAAGACGTATTTTTACTAATCTTTTTTGCCCTGTAAGCGTTAGGTCGCTGGTTCGATTTCCGCCCACGGCGGATTTTTCTTCGCTTTCGGGACGATAAGACCTTAGTAGTTTCCGTTCTCTCTATCAAACCTTTTTAAAAAAAGGTACCTATCAATTTACACTCCCTCCCCGAAAAAAAAGAAAAAAAACATACATCCAGGATGGTTGACAGCAGTTTGAAACAAGTCAGCCGAATACTAGCATTGATTTTCTTCAGCCGGGATATCTCACTGTCAGAATAATCCGAGTCACTCTGAGTATTGCACGGACTTGGTGTTACAATGACAATCTCTACTTCTTCCTTATCTTTGTTCTTTTTTTTATTCTTGGCTCTTGTTTTGAAACTGCTTACAGCCTGAAAATAAGAATTATAGAGGGTGAGAGGGATGCAGCAAAAATGAGTTATCTATATCAGCTCTACACATCTCAAGTAACAAAGATAATGTCGGAAGTGAACTTTAAAGTGTCTATCAATCTGATAATTAATATACCTATCTGTATTGTCAGGGTAGGCAGAAGAACCTACCACCGTACACATAATCACCACATTAAATGCACGGACTTGGTGTTACAATGACAATCTCTACTTCTTCCTTATCTTTGTTCTTTTTTTTATTCTTGGCTCTTGTTTTGAAACTGCTCACAGCCTGAAATTGAGAATTATAGAGGGTGAGAGGGATGGAGCAAAAGTGAGTTATCTATATCAGCTCTACACATCTCAAGTAACAAAGATAGTGTTGGAAGTGAACTTTAAAGTGTCTATCAATCTGATAATTAATTTGCAGAGTAAACTACATACTTACCTATCTGTATTGTCTGAGTAGGCAGAAGAACCTACCACTGTACACATAATCACCACATTAATATTTATTATTACCTTTGGGCCATTAGAGTTGGAACTCGCTTCAATGCTTATATCCAATTGAAACCCTGGTGATGGAAATATTGGCTTTGGCTTGACAAAAACATAGCCAGGTAAATCATATTTGGCATATGAGAGCACTGTTGATATTAAACTGCCAGGCCATTAGAGTTGGAACTCGCTTCAATGCTTATATCCAATTGAAACCCTGGTGATGGAAATATTGGCTTTGGCTTGACAAAAACATATCCAGGTAAATCATACTTGGCATATGAGAGCACTGTTGATATTAAACTGCCGAGATGAGATGTAATCCATTCGTCAGTATGATATTGACAGACACTCCTCAATGTGATGAGTAGAAAATGAGAGCATGGATGTAATGAACACAAATAGTTCAGAATCTGACCTCCGAGCAAATCTAACTTGGGAGTTATGTAATCCATTCGTCAGTATGATATTGACAGACACTCCTCAATGTGATGAGTAGAAAATGAGAGCATGGATGTAATGAACACAAATAATTCAGAATCTGACCTCCGAGCAAATCTAACTTGGGAGTCTGTGTATATTACACGAAACATTTCGACGCATTTTTAGCCCTATCATAACTCCGTTAATTTTCCACGTAATGTCACAAAATTTGGACCAAATGTTAATTTATACTTGCTTATTATGCCTGCGAAATCCAGCTTTAACGGAAGGGGTAGAAAGAACGGCTTGAAAATCGCTTATTTTACGACTTAGTCACTGACTGATTCACTCATCAAAATTATGAGGCACTTCCCGATGTCGTAGAAACTTGAAATTTGGCAGGATTGTCATAGGTTTGGTATTGCAAGTGACTACGCGGTACTAAATGCATTCAATATGCTATCGCTGTTGGCTCAGTTTGAAGAAGTATCTTTAGGAATATTAAAACAGAGAATTCTCTGTTTCAGCAATGTTGTGCATTTTGGACAGCACTCACAATTCAAACCTGTGGATGCAAGACTCCGAGATCGCCCCCGTCATAAGTACAATCATACGAATCTATCAGAGTGAGAAACATATTCTCAGTGTGAACAGGCACTATGAACAACATGTTGTCAATAGTACCAACACCAATGCTACAAACATATCCTGAACAACATACCAACACCAAACATATCATGAGTATGAACATTGTACAACATAAAATAATTATGCTACGAACAAGAAGGTAAAACTTTGATCAATGAAACATAGTCAAAAAAGAAGAAAAAAAAACTCGACTGTGATTTTTTTTTAATCGAGCTTTTTTTTATCAATTCCCAATATTAACGTTGTCAATAGTACCA